>NC_133473.1:1316173-1341741 GCF_025370935.1 Choristoneura fumiferana | reverse complement strand
AACACTAGATTGCCTTTCATCCATCATCTCACTAAATCTCAGACATTCATGGCATACAGTCGACCAAGGACAAGCGAGCAGATCACACTCAGGTGCTGCCGTCAGCAGCGCATTGAGCAGCGAAAACGCGCGCGGCAGCGGGGAGCTCCTGCGCGCAGCGGCATCTTTAGCCCATGTACTTAGCGCCCGTGAGCAATTATTACTTAAGCGCCATCTATGAAGCGCGCGGTCAAAATGGAATAGGTACAAAGTGCCGCGGCCGGCGCCCTTAATACCGCTGCGCCCGTGTGCAACGCACACCCCGCACTATAGGTAAAGACGCCTCTGCCTGCGCGACGCCGTGCGCGCCGCCGGCACCGCCAGCAGCGGACGTAGCCGCGGCCGCAGAGCTATTCCTATGATTTCTTTGGCAAATGTGTGGGATGTCAACATGAGATTAGAAGATCAAAGGTAAACCCTAGACCGTCACGATCGTTAAGTGACCCACTTAAGATCGAATATCTGTCATTTTGTATGACAATTCAAAGGACTGTGATTCAGTTTCCTTGACTGTAGGTACTTTGATGGTCGGACTAAGTGCGAGATGCAAGTCAAATAAAAGCTTGTGAAAAAGTAATTACGAAATCTCCAGCAACTTGTCAATCTTCTCCTGAGGGAACGAGATCTCTGGACAGACCAGGACGGAGGGAAAAGGCATCTCGGCGCTGTTGGTGTCAAGCTTGATGAGATGAGTCGGTGTGTTAAGGAACCGCTTTATCATCTCACCCAGAATGCTCAGAGCCAGCCATAGCAGTAAGAATATTGCGATTGTCCAGTAGACCCTGAAACAGAGGTTTTTTTATATGGGTGTGCTGTGTGCACCCACAAAGATTGGTGCACTTACGATCACCAAGTAAGGCCGGCCAAGGCGGAGATAGCAAGACGACTTGGACGTGGAACTGGGCGAGTGGTCTAAGTAGCTTTTGATGGGGATGTGCAGGTCAAAAAGAAAACCTTTGTTCAGCAGTGGGATACAAATAAAAAAACTGGCTTCTTTTTGCAAACTTTTATATAGTTTCACCTGTCCCGTTGTCTGTCTGTCTGTCTGTAATCAAATCTTGCAAGTTAAATTCGACCAACTTCCAGTAGTTGGATTGAATTGAAATTTACATTTGACATAAGTATACACGTGAATTGCGTGATAATACAATATTTGGTAGTGACATCCTGGTAGTCCGGCCAGGATCGTCTCCACAGGACGGAACTGTTCCACGGTTAATAGCATCGACTTGAAATTTGGTATGCAAATGTAGTTTGGGTGACAATACAGTACAGTTAATAAAAAGTTCAGTCAGCAAAAAAAAAAACGCTTGAATTAAAAATGATTTTTGTACCAAAAATGTATTTCTTTCGTTCTTTTTTTTCATTCGTGTCGTCCATTTGTAACAATATTGATGTTGTGATCAAATGAATTTTCATTCTTTCTAAACTTTACCTGTGTCTGGGCTCAGCTAGCCGGTTGGCGCCGTGGAACTGCGCTCGCCGCAGCAAAGTCATCGTCTTCATTTTAAGGGTTCCGTACTTGGAAGGTGCCACAGGTACTCCCTTTGCTCCACTACCCATCCGTGTGCCATCAAGCTGTATCTTTAAGCCATAAAATATATCGCTATGTCGGCTTTAACAGCGAAAAATAATATTTTTTGTTATAAAAATACGTGTCTATTTAATATATAGCTTTATTATGTACCTACCATGTTTCAAGTCTATGTCGTGAATTATTGATGAGTGCCATTCCACGGAGACGGTCTTGGCCAGACCACCAGAATTTCGATACCAGATTATATATTGTTACTAAACTTACACTGTAAGTAACCGATGCCAAATTTCAGCTCAATCGGGAAGTGGTTGGAAAACGATTGGCAAATTTTTAAAAGCTTGTACCCTCATTGTTAGATGAAATATCACTAGATGGCGTTAGTATCGCGAAGTCCGTTTGACGTTTTAGTCTTGCTTGCGATTGGCTCATTTAAACCAATCACAAACGTGATGCAAATTGGCAAATGGACACAGCGATTCGCCTTGACCTTATTGCGTTCGATAAACTTGTAACGTATAAGGTAAGAAATAATAGCTCCGGGGTCCATTCTATACAAAAAAACTCGGTGTATACTTGATCACAAGTAAGCGTGCAAGTTTGAATCAGATTGACCCGGTTCCAAAAAATAGCATTAAAATAGACAATCTAATACAAAACCAAACATGATACCTTCTTTAAGCTGAAGAAGCCCAACTGTATGGTACTTTGCACAACTATAATAGGTTTTGTTATGAACAGGATAACTGAATCAAGCTTAACAATTTAACTAAAGCACTGGACGCCGTCATCTCTTGAGGCCTGTCATAGGATTGCCGTTGTTACCCATTTATCATTGCGCCCGGAAATTAGACGGTTATTTGTTTTTAATGACGATTAATGGTCCCATTCGACGCTTATTTGATTTCATCGCATTTATTATTGACACGCACGTGTTTTGGACATAGATTTAGGTTTTTGTAGCGGACCCGGCAGATGTTGTCCTGGCCGAAAAAGCAATACATTAAAATTATGATAACATAACAACAACAGCACCATCTAGCGGGTCCAATTTGTCTAAATACGTTGCTTGATTTGAGGGGAGAGCATACCGTATCGAAGGGATGAACATTAACCCCCTTATTCATTAAACTTAACAAGCCTATGTTAACTAACAAATGCTTTGTCCCTTTCTAACAAATATAAATGTCGAAGTGACAGATAAGGACAAACGAATTTTAGCGGCATTTTAACTAAAATAGGTTTGATTGTCGTTTATGAATAAGGGGGTAAATGTTTGACAATTACGAAACCTAGATACATTTTGCATGTGAGAATGGTTTTTCTGTTTTTTTTTTCCTCTGGTCTTCCCACGTATCACTCACTTATCTTCCCACGTATCTTTCGAATATACGTTTCACTGGCCTCAGAATAAGAGGGCTCTCTCACGCCGGCCCAGAGCGAATTGGGAACTTCACACACACCTTCGAGTTGCTTCGCAGGTGTGTGCAGGTTTTCTCACGATGTTTTCCTTCACCGTAAAGCTGGTGGTATTTCAAATATAATTTTGCTCATGAATTTCGAAAACTCAGAGGTGCGAGCCGAGATTTGAAGCCACGATCCTCTGCTTGAGAGGCGATAGGTTATACCAGTTAGGTTATAGCTATGTTTCATTAAAAAAAATTCAGCCATTTTTTAGGGTTCCATACCTCGAAAGGAAAAAACGGAACCCTTATAGGATCACTTTTTGTCCGTCTGTCTGTCTGTATGTCAAGATCCTGTTTCTCGGGAACGCGTGGAGGTACATATCAAGCTGGAATTTATATCAAATACTCCTGTCCAGTGGTGGAGTAGCGGTATAGCACGCAGCACGGAATGCTGAGGACCTGGGTTCGATTCCCAGCGCTGGTCTCTTTTTCTGGTTTTCCATGCATCTATGTTTCAGTTTGTATTTTCGCTATACTTTGTCATATAAACTCGTAGATGACCAGAGCAACCCCCGTCATTCTGAAAATTGAATAATTGCGCCGCGATGATTCCCGCCATTCCCGGAATTGCCGGCATTACCTATTAATAGAACTAATCGCTTCACACGCCTCGCTGGGAACGATGTGCAAGGGATTATCTATTACAGAGTTACAACTTCCTGGAAATGTTTGTTGACAATTTGTGAATTACAATTTTTAATGTAAAAGAATACTTAATTGCGATACTGAAGTGGCAGTGGACGGCGCACATTGCTCGCAAGACTGATGGCCGATGGGGTCAGAAGGTTCTCGAATGGCGTCCGCGGACCGGGAGACGAGCTGTCGGTAGGTCTCCAACAAGATGGAGCGACGACCTGGTTAAGATCGCGTGGTCGCGGTGGATGCGGAAGTACAAGACCGGTCTGAGTGGGAGCCTTGGGGAAGGCCTATATCCAGCAGTGGACGTCTTTTGGCTGAATGATGATGATGATGATGATTAATTTTAAATGACTGAAGCCTCTTTTCAAGCTTGGTAAAGCCTGTGTCAGAAGGCACGGCTTCTCCATAATTATAGTCAAATTAGTAGGTATACTGTGGGTATGACTTATACATTCTATTTATAAATTTAACAGTCATTGGATGGTCTGCATGCATGCATGAACTATAAAACTATTTATCTACATGCATATCGTAACTTCCCTATTATATGTTCAGAAACGACTATCAAATGGCCTTTATTAAGAAACCTGGTATCTGCGGGTGCATCTTAATGTTCACATTAAAGTACAGTGCATCTTAATGTTTACATTAAAGTATCGGTAATACTTTTTTTAACAATGCATATCTGTACATATTGTAGAAAACTTGTGACATGCATGTAGATAGTAATTATTATTATAAATAAAACTTTAGTTTTTATTATCTGTTTTATTTAAGCTTTGGTAGGTACTTCAAACTAGTTATCAGTAACACTAACTTTAAAATACAGGCCATATCTGAACATATTATAGAAAACTTATGATATGCATGTAGATAAAGTTATGTGAGCGGCTATACATAATTAGGCATTAAAACACTCGTGTGATCTTATTATGAAACTCGCCTTCGGCTCGTTTCATAAAACCACACTCGTAGTTTAATGCCACTCATTATGCACCAACCACATAAATAACTATTATTAAATCCTGTCGTCTCTACAATGCTCTTATCGTCGACAGGCTGACACACTTCTCCATTACCTCCTCTCTCGTCTCGCGTCACTTTACACATTCCGAATCAAGCATCTAACATTCACTGTGATACGGTTAATGTCCCAGTGCTCTACATGCTAACGCCCAGTCAATGACACCCGGCTGTCAATGTTTCTAACTACTTGTTGCCCGCTGAGGTCAGTGCCGTGCCCAAATACGCTTACATTGGATACGAAATTCGAAAAAGAACGACTTTCTTCGACGAGTCAACGAAACGTATTTTCGATTTTTTCAGTTTCGTTTAGTTTCGGGGTTTCGTTTCGCAAGAGGCGACTAAGGGATGATTATAAGAGTGCGGAGCAGCACTCTAATCGTCAACTACAAACTCTCAAATCATAATGACTGTAATGTTTGTCATGTCATTTCTCTGAATCTGTATTGTTTCTTTTGAATCTGATTTTTCAGAATTGATAAAATAGTCTAACTAACCTAAAGAGTTCTACATGACCAATGATTGACAAAAATTTGACGGTTTCAGTGGGAAAATAATACGACTGACAAACATTATAACAAACCCAACACCTCGCCCTGAAATAATGGACCTTATAATAGATTTGCTTACTGATAGATTGACTGACTCGACACTCAACTTGAACATAATGGTTCGAGTCCAATGACAGAAACCGACGTGACTAATCTTTGACCGATATACTGATTATCTTATCAGCACCCTAGGATCTAGAAAACAACTGGTTGATTGATTAGCTTATCCAGGTTCAGCTCAAGCCCTTCAACCTAGAACTTTGGTGCCGATGACAGACGCATGATGTCAAGCTAAATACAGAGTGTTTTTATCCAGAGCTTTTTAGTTTACTGATAATATATAATCAATATGATAGAACGTAGTACATTTTCATGGATGGTTTTGGGATTTGGAATTGACAAAAGTGTTGCGTAAAGAACTATTTTTAGTCAGGCCATCAAAAAAAGAATATTATATTTACACGAAGAATGGTTTTGATCTTCAACAATATTTTGCTCCAGGTTCAGTTAGGAGGATTAGGACCAGTACGCCAATTTATAACTGGCGGGAGATTCAAGAACTAATTGCGCTGCGTACACATGTGAAATTTATTCATGTAAATAAAATATTGCAATCTACCTGCCTTTTATATTCAATAAATCTATCAATAAATATAATTGAAATAAAAACGAAGATGCGATATTATGTTGCATCTTAAGCGATCTGCAACTTTGTCATCCAACGAAACAATTGTTTTGTTGTTTCATTTACTCGAGAAAAAATATTTTTTGTTACAATTAGAATACCCAGTAAAATATTTTATTTACATCGTATTTAAAATTTACAACCACTAAATTATTAATAATCAATTAGGAATCGCGGATCGTCAAGCGCAGCGTAGGACGTCCACCAACAAGATGGACGGATGACCTGGTTAAAGCCGCGGGTTCACGGTGGATGCAGGCCGCTGCCAACCGAAGCAACTGGAGGTCTGTGGGGGAGCTCTAGGCCTATGCCCAACAGTGGACGTCCTACGGCTGAGATGATGATGATGATGATGATTAGGAATCATTGCAGTGTTGTAATTTTGTTTTAAAAACATCCAATACGTCACCGCACCAAAGTTACGCTCCCTGATGATAACTAGTTGAATTTTTCGTTTCTATTGGCGTTATTTTGTATGATTCTTTAAATCTAGCCATTCTTTTCTTTATGAGGCCCGATCTAGTTCAATATTTCTTTGCTAGTATCAGCGCAGAATATTCTGTCGAAGCTAGATACTTTGATAGTAAATCAGTTAATAATTTAGGACTATTTTAAGAGTAGGTAAGTATCTGTGTCAATTCAATATTCAAATAATTTATTGAATCAGGCGTTACTTTGCGGACGTTCATATATCAATGAACTAAAATAATTTCTTTGCTCACCCGCGACCTTTATGATAGCTAAGTTTATGCAAAATATGCGTGTTCATGCAGTTCCTCCACCTCCACACTGTAAAAACACGCACAAATCACTCAAACCCATCTATCACCACCACCACACTACACTGACGCGTTTCGAACTCATCCAGAGCTCATCTTCAGAGCAACACATCCGTACACCATGCTACCAGATGTTAGACTCAAACATCTCAACAAAACAACACACAACACATCTCTAACATTTGGTACGCTAGTCAACCATAGTACTACTCCTTTCAACCATGGGATCGCGACAGGCTGTCTCTTAATCGCAGCTAAGTGACAGCTTCTCGCAGGGCCAGGCGGGGCTACTATGAAATTCGAAAATCGAAGTTCGTGTCGTTCTATCTCTCTCACTCTCGTATAAAATAACATAAGCATCAGAGGGACGGCAAGATACGAAGTTCGAATTTTGCACTTCGTAGTACAGACCCAGCTACAAGTACGTCGGATAGAATATTCTAGCAACGAGCCTCGCCGGATGCTTTTAGTGTCTGAATTGTTGAGGATATTCAAATTAACTTGTCGACCTGAGTTGGAGAGCCGCGCCAGTCTTGGTTGCAGTTTTAAAGCCTAAGGGTAGGTTCACATTTATATTTAGCGTGTGTACTCCGTCGCCGTAGCACTAAAGATGTAGAAAATCATGACTGTTGCCTTGGACGCGACTAAACTTTGGACTTGAATTAGTTTTGGGACATTGGAACTTAAAACTAGTTTTAATATTTGGAAGGGCTCAAATAAATAGGGGAATAAAAAGAATCAAAAACCTGTCTTCCTTTGAAAAGCTTTAAATAAAAAGTAGAAAGGAAAAAACAAGTCTAGTAGATAGTCTAAAGCTGTTACCAGTAAGTAACTTGAAGTTCAATTGTCGGGAACCACGTTCAATAGTAACCAGCTTCATAATTCTTAGTAATGGGTCTATATTACTTAACTTGTGCACAACAACGACCTGCTGGTAATACCCGGTATCTTTGTGTATGCAGATGACAGCACAGTCTAGGTGAGATACCTACTTGTCCGATGCGAAGTCTGGATCAAAGGTCCAATGTTTCAGGGAGTCGATGATCGAGGGTTGAACTCGACTTTAAAGGCTATTTCCCAATGGGGTGGTGCCAATTTGGTCGAGTTCAACCCCTCAAAAACACAGGCTTGTCTTTTTTCGGTCAATTGACTCCGACTTTCCGGAATGACCCTGTTCCGATTAACGACCGTCTTAAACTCTTGAGCTCTTAGGGCCAGATCTCTCATCCAATCTAAAGTTCGGTCGCTACATCGAGTCTATGCCTAGAGTAGTTTCTAAAAAACCGTTTGATTCTGCGTAGATCATTCATTACATTAAAGTTATTTCTCTTCTGATATTTAATCTGTTTCTCCAAAAATACTTGTTCAGATTCTTGGAATATCTATACTAGTATATTTTATACATAAAAACAACACACTCTAGTCAAAGTGAGGTACCTAAAAGTACCATCCGTCTAAAGTAAGACTCCAGGACATTACCCCTAACAAATGGTACTCGTAACATTCGTATTTTTACATTCGTTCTTTTTATCTGAAATGCGAGAGGTAAATAAATAAAGAAATTCGTATAGAAGCGACAATAAGAACAGCTCTATAAATATTAGATTCGATAGGGCTACTGGGGTGCCGGCGCGCAGCGCGACAGACGCAGAAGAGCAAGTTTAGCCTAGCACGGCCAACACTATGCTGAGCTGGGACCGCTTCGCGAGTTCGCATATTGTTGTTTTTTTCTTTCTTTAATGTATTTTTATTATGTTTTGTGCGAATAGCGAATAAATACTTCTATTTCTATTTCTATTTCACATTTGCGAAGATCACAACAGTTGTTCTCTGTTTCTCTGTTTCAAGACAGTTTTCGCTACAAAGGGGAAAACCAGCCAAGAGCGTGTCGGACACGCCCAAGATAGGGTTCCGTAGCCATTACGAAAAAATTAAGTAATATTGATCTAAGAATTTCGTAATTGTGTACGAAATCTTCCAAGTTTAGGTGTATTTTATTCCTTAGGCTGCTATTTACTCTTAAACTATTAATAATTGTCAAGCAATCTTAGCCGTTATAATTTTCCTTGTAAATTTGATATACTTACAACCATCCACCACCGTGCAGGTGGTAGGACCTTGTGCAAGGTCCGCCCGGATTGCTACCACCGTCTTGCTCGCTAATCCTGCCATGAAGCAGCAGTGCTTGCACTGTTGTGTTTCGGCGTGGAGAGTAAGACAGCCAGTTATTACTGGCAATTACTGGCACTTGAGGTATTCCATCTTAGGCCTCTAGGTTGTCAACGCATCTGAAATACCCCTGGTGTTGCAGATGTTTATGGGCGGTGGTGATCTCTTACCATCAGGAGACCCACTTGCTCGTTTGCCATCCATTCGAATAAAAAAAAACCTGAAGTTTTTTTTTTTTTTTATTTTACCAATTTGCTGGCATGACCTAGCACTACATACTCGGTTATCGGTTACACCTAACAAGAGTATAACTCTTAAATAAGAAGAATAAATAAGAAAAGAACTTTGAGCATAGTTCAGCCATCTAGGTCCTAGGGATTAAAATGATTAAATGTACTTTATCTTATTTTACGTTCAAGAAAGTTCCTCTACTGCACTGCTGTCTCATGCGCGTACTAAAGACGAATGGTGGCGCTCACCGACTGAGGTGCTTATGAAATTGTATTTTATCTGCCTACTCTTACAAATTACGTTGCCTTTAACGGTTACTTAGAAGATTAAAACTATTTATTTATAAAGCTAACTGTTGAATTTTGTACACGCTCGCGACTTTGGTCTCAGTTGGGCAGTTAAGTACATAGCCAGAAGTAAGTTGTTACGCACAAAAATATCTGATATTTATGAAAGTAACATATTAATAAAGTACGGAATCCTCTCTATGCGAGTTCAACACGCGCTTACCTGGTTTTTTAGTTAAAAAAACTGACTTGATGATAGAAGTTATTTGACAAGAAATTTAAAATAATAGTTTTTTTTTCTAAAATATAAGTCTGGAAAAGTCAATAGTCTATATCCCATAATAGGACTTGTATCGTAATGTTGCTAAAACTCTAATTACTTATTCTGTGCTAAAACGGAACTGCAGCTCCTCTAATGGTCAATGGCAAGTAAACTTCAATAAAAATAAAACTTACCATAGAAAAATTATATTTTTTTTAAGTTTATATATTTTTATCGATAGAATACTGTAAAAGGTAGATTAGGTACAATAAAAAAAAAACTAAAACTACATTAAACTTAAATAAGCTAAAACTATAATAATCTTAAACCGGCCAAGAGCGTGTTGGAAACGCCCAAAATAGGCTTTCGTAAAAATTAAGTAATATTTTTCTAAGGATTTCGTATTTTATACGGAATCTTCCAAGTTTAGGTGTATTTTATACCTTAGGCTGCTATTTACTCATAAACTACTAACAATTCTCAAGCAAACTTAGCCGTTATAGTTTTCCTTGAAAGTTTGATATCTATCCTGAATTTTTTCAAATTTTTCCACACCGCTTTAGATTTTAGAGGGGGGGGGGGCTCGATTTTAATGAAAATTAGCACTTTAAAGTTGAATATTTCGCAAACAAATCACTAAATCAAAAAAACGTCTGAGCAAACCCCTAATGGTTTTAAAAAACCTATTCAAAGATACCCCACATTATAGGGTTGGATGAGAAAAAAAAATCACCCCCACTTTACATCTATAGGTACTCTAAAAAAATTTTTTTTTCAATTTTTAATTGTACCATTTTGTCGGCATAGTTTACCTTTATATCCGTGCAAAATTACAGCTTTCTAGCATTGATAGTTCCTGAGCAAAGCCGTGGATGGACGGACAGACAGACAGACAGACATGGCGAAACTATAAGGGTTCCGTTTTCGCCATTTTGGCTCCGGAACCCTAAAAATGGACTCTGTGGCATGGTACTAAAGATGCTGGCAGCATTTCCCCGCTGGATCGTAAGGCTGATGCGTTGAGCGAGGAAACTGCCAGCTCTTCGGTCTCCTGAAGTATCTCTGAGTCTCTTTGATAGAGATAGATCTTTGAAGAGACTCAGAGCGCCAGGGCCCCACGGACCAAGGGTCTCGATGCCGAAAGGTACAAAATTATATTTAGCACCGAGACCACTATATTTATATTATTATTGATGTTCACAGGACCAGGTGTCAACATTATCATTATTATAATTATCATCATTATCGTTAAATAATAATACATCTAAAGTTAACTTTGTTTTTAAATTAACGTTTACTTGCCAGTTATTCGTATTTCTTATGTTGGCATCTGTGCAATATGTTTGGAAAGTTTTTGTTCTACATAAAAACTATATGAAAAGTATTTTTTTACGGCGGTAGTCGTGTATTTTTGTTGTAAATTTAGTGGCCTTAGCGTATCAGTTATCAACATAACGCTAGAGAAGCGCTGTTATAGGGAATAGAGAATAGACTTTTCCGAAGTCTTTTTATGTATGTTCATAGTGTTTGTGATTAAGTAAATCACATAGTATAGGAGACAAAAATCTTTAACGGAACTAGCGTCAAATAAAAAATAACGGTCTATTTCTATCCTTTTGCTCAAACAGAGAAGTAAAATATAGTGTTGCGGGAGAGCCCAGTTTATCGCTTAATCAGGATTCCGTTTGGGTGGCTCGTAAACGGTTATGGGTTGTATCTACGCAATGAAGCTGCGTTGCCAATATCGATAATGATTATAGCATGCGGTATTTAAATGGTGGAAATGAACATTGGGGGGGGGGGGGGGGTAAGTAGCAGTAGCCAGCGACTCCGGCAATTTTTGGGGAAAAATATATCTTTCCAGGTTGAGACCTGAGAGCCTGGGTAGGATAGAAGATAATTATTTTTTATCCAGACAAAAGAGAGGACAAAAGATTAAGATTGATTTTTGTCTTTTTTGTATTATTTATTTCAACTCCAAATTTTGTTACTTTTACGGTGCGGTGTAGTGTCGCTGCTTAAGTGACTAAATAGGAAACAAACAAGCTGAGATATGTGGTGCATAGGAGAAATTCGTGTCTGTACCACTGTCCAGCGGTGGTGTAGCGGTATAGCACGTGGCACGGAATGCTGAGGACCTGGGTTCGATTCCCAGCGCTGATCTCATTGTTCTGGTTTTTCTGTGCATCCATATTTCGGTTTGTATTTTCGATATAGGACAAAAGATATTATATTTCATATTTAAATTTTTAATTATTGGTAGATGCCTCAATGTCATGATCTCCGAAGCGCTAATCAAAATAGGAAAAAAGCTATACCTTAAAATGAGCGGCAGCATCTTCTTGGCTACTTTTTAACCGACTTCAAAAAAGAAGAAGGTTCTATGTTCCAATGTTTGTATTTTTTATGTATGTTCACCGATTACTCATACATCATTATACTGCGTGCGCCAATCCGCTTGCCAAGCGTGGCGAATATTAGCAGCCCCCTCATAAACTCTATGGGGGAGGCCTATGTCCAACAGTGTACGTCCTATGGCGGTTATGATGATGGATTGGGAAGATTTAATTTTGTTTTTGAAATGAGAAACTTTTAATAGACAATTAGAATGTCTGCTTAAGTAGATTAAAATCCCAGCTTAGGTTATTTGTCCTTTGCATGGTGTGGTTGGTGGTGAGTTCAAATTAGGGCTCGCCTCTCTAAATATTACGAAATTCACGTGCGAAATTACATTTGAAATCTACCACGTGCTTTACGATGAAGGAAGACATCGTGAGGTTGCGTAACCTGCGAAACAGTTCAATGGTTCAATGTTGTGTACAGTTCCCAATCCGCACTAGACCTGCGTGGAAATTACGGCCTCAGCGGAAGACGTCCACTGCTGAACAAAGGCCTCTCCATTAGAACGCCACAATTAACGACAACTCGCCACTTGAATCCACCGGTTTCCCGCAACTCTAACGATGTCGTCAGGACCTGGTGGGAGGCCTGCCAACGCTTCGTCTTCCGGTTCCTGGTCTCCACTCATCATCATGTGCGGCAACACATGCTGAGTGGAGACCCTTTTTGGTATCCTGCCGTGTCACCAAGTAACATAGTTTTAGTGCTAGTTTTAGTCTTAGTTTTAGGTGGTACTTATTGATCCAAAATAAACCTTTCTCCCCCAACGGTTATCTGTTCTTCGTGCGATGTGGCCCGCCCATTGCCCCTTCAACTTGCATATTTTTCCAGCTATGTCGGTGACTTTAGTTCTTCGACGAATTTCCGTATTTCGGATTCTATCGCGCAAAGAAACCAAGGAAGAAATTACGGCCCAAGATCTCTTATTCTGAGGTCGGCATCATCATTACGACGAAATCATTCCAGCTGTTGACGCCCTCTGGTGGTGTCAAGCGGCAACAACGCTCCTGCGCACAAATTCAAGACGACAACCGCGACGGTGTCAATGTCACTTTGCCTTTCACTTTTACTACCGTGACTTGCGTGAAAATTTTGATAGCGAGACAAGACCGCAAACTCTTTTTCTCTTAATTGATATAAATCCTTGTAAAGCAAAATAAATATTTTTTTGCTGAAAAAATTAAGAATCCTTCATTGAAGTTGCCCCTGCCGAACCACCCAAGAGATTGCCATAAGCACAGCCGCAACACCAGCCTTTAAAGATGACACGTACTCGTATCTATGTACGTGCCAGCCTATGCTGGGATGATGATGATGATGATGTTACATATTTCCCGAAGCCTGCGCCTGCGCGACATCGTACCTAATAGGCGTGAGCTGCTAAGTCCTGCTGCTGACAATGAATGAGTAACCGCCGGGTTTTGGGGTGCAAGGCATAAGGGGATACCGTTGCTACATGTAATACGCGCGAACGGCGGCGCGGTGAGTGTTTTACTGTTCATTGCGTGTGCTTTCTGATAACTCGGCGGCACAATGAAAAACCGGGGAAAGTGCCAGTCGGACTCGCGCACCGAGGGTTCCATACACATTTTTTTTATTTTTATATTTGAGTTGATTGAATGAAAGGTAAATTGCGGTTTACGATTTATGATGTATTAAAAAAAACTACTTACTAGATCTCGTTCAAACTAATTTTCGGTGGAAGTTTGCATGGTAATGTACATCATATATTTTTTTTTAGTTTAATCATTCTCTTATTTTAGAAGTTACAGGACACACATTTTACCACTTTGGAAGTGTCTCTCGCGCAAACTATTCAGTTTAGAAAAAAATGATATCAGAAACCTCAATATCATTTTTGAATACCTATCCACGAATGGGTTTGATGAAAAAACATTTTTGAGTTTCAGTTCTGAGTATGGGGAACCCCCAAAGTTTATTCTTTTTTTTCTATTTTTGTGTGAAAATCTTAATGCGGTTTACAGAATACATCTACTTACCAAGTTTCAACAGTAGTTTCTTATAGTTTCGGAAAAAAGTGGCTGTGACATACGGACGGACAGACAGACAGACATGACGAATCCACGAGGGTTCCGTTTTTTGCCGTTTGGCTACGGAACCCTAAAAAGTCTGTATCATTTTACGCTTTTTTATGAACAATATATTTTTTTTATCACGGCACCGCCTCATTTTAAGGATAGTTTACATGGTGTAAGTACCTCTGAGATTTATCTATTAGTCATCAGATTAGGCGATGATTCTTTTCTGATGGTTGAAATTTTATCTTATTACCACCATTTAAGATCTTTAAAAGTCATCGTTATCCAACCACGCTCTAATGTTTGATACATCGTAGCAGATTTCAAAATTAAAATGGACATGACGGAAATCAGGACAGACATTTTAAATATATGCATGATTTTTTTGTTTTGGTCAAGGCCCATATTTTCCAAGTAAAGAAGTTTCCAACTCGCACTGGGCCCGAGTGGAAACTGCAACCCAAGCCCTCACATTCTGAGAGGATGCCTGTGCCTAGCACTGGAATGTACCTATACATTTTTGTAATGCTGGGTTACAAGTTTCGACCACATAAGAATCCTTTTTTAAATGTAAATTTTTGGCACCGCTCTCCATCTTACCTTGCACCACGCTCCAATCAGCGAGCAGGGTTGCCACCAGTTATTGGATTCTCATTCGTTATTACTGCCATTAGAGCAGCGGGCGTATTACGTGTGTAATAACTCGCCAGCCCTAGCTGTAATCAGCATTGTGTGAACCAATTAATCCGCCATACGCTATCAGCTTTTCCCTTGCACCTTATAAAAGCCGAAGAAGGTTCAGTTTCGCGCAACGGTCCACCGTACATGTTATTTGTTGAGCGAGTTGTGATTTTATGGTGGTCCCGGGAAATTAAGCGGGATCCCGTAATAGACAAGGGTCAAGAGTAAACTGATTGTATTTTTGGAAGGCCATCATCATCAGCCGGAAGACGTCCACTGCTGGACAAAGGCCTCCTCCTTAGAACACCACAATGAACGACAACTCGCCACTGTATCAATCGGTTAGAAAAGAATAGTTTATCAAAACACAAATTACAAGGTTATAAATTGATCAACTTTATCCCGTAAGTACCAAACTAGGCTGAGCCTGTATGTTGGCACTTTGAGTCAGGTTACAAAGTTTATTAAAACACAAATTGCAAGGTTACAAAATGATCAACATAATCCCGTATGTGCCAAACTAGGTCGAGCCTGTATGTTGGCACTCTGAGTCAGGTTACAAATCAGACAGATAAGTATTGTCCCCCACATAGTGCAGTCAAAACTATAAATACACTCCAAGAACTAGATTGTTTTTGCATACTCCACAAATCCATACTTAATATTATAAATGCGAAAGAGTGTTTGTGTGTTTGTCCGTCTTTCACGCCGTAACGGAGCGACGGATCGACGTGATTTTTGGAATAGAGATAGTTTATGGGCCCGATAGTGACATAGGCTACTTTTTATCTCGGAATAATGCACAGTTCCCGAGGGAACAGCGCGCGATAACCGAATACCACGCGGGCGGAGCCGCATAAAATTATATTGTATCTTGGACGGCTATATAAAAGAATAAATGAGATGAAGATAACATTAAAATATAAAAAGCTACTGAAGAGACAAAATAACAAAATGTCGCTGTATCTTAATATTTTTAAAACATTTTTGTTCAGGTACGGGACTCTAAATATGCTAAATGTACAAAGGAGACAAAGTACTTCCAAATCTAAGCCGCTTCAATGCAATATAAGCCTTTTAAGATTGCTACGCCAAAGTTAGCATCCAGAAAAAGGTTAATCTGACACGTCTGAACTGTTCTAAACAAACCTACGTTTAATATCGAAACCATTGCTCGGTAGATTATTTATTAATCCCCCAGTCCGTCACGCAGTGGCCACAACCTAATTCCACAGTCCGTGTTAGGTATTTGCGGATATATGCGAATATGTGCGGATCTTTTAAAGAGCTGAGTTGGGTCGACGTGTGACTGATGTTGTGGATGCGTGCCTACTGCCTGCGGTCTCCCCTTCTTGCATAATATATAGCGAGGCGCGTGATCAGTATGCGGGCAGCAGCCAACCAAAACACTCAGCACCCCCAATCGTCCTCAAACGTTCCATGACAAAGACCTCCTTACTTTGGTCTCGTTCCGTGCACGTATTTCGTCGGTGTAAAGGTGAAACTCATTATGTGACATTTGAGAGGACGGTTTCGTTTTCTTTGGTACCGTACTTTCTTGAGGCAGTGGACTTGAGACGTGTTTCTTGTGTATGATTAATTGAGCATCAAAAGGAATTAAGAGTAATTTTTGATGTTGATATTTTTCTGTATTGCCTTTAGGGCGTAGAATTCTACTGAATTATTCTCTGCGACAGTTCTATGTAGAGTAAACGCACGAGTGCTGGTCACACTGATCAAAATTGACCCGTGATGAGGCTAAAGGAGTACCTATCTCACGTGTTCAGCAACAGCTTATTCACTCGTACCGTGAAAAGCACTAAGTTGTATCTATCCGGAAATACAGAGCGAATTCCATTATTTCAGTTCTCATTATGAAAGATGAAGCGAACCGCTAATGCAGTTTTAACAGTCTAAAAACATTTTAAATCACATTCCAGTGTAATCCTAAATCAGAAGAAAAGTGAGTGAAAATTAAACATTCATTTCATGATAATTACGAAAGAAAAACACAAACAGAGTTTAACGTTTGAATCAAAGGGAGTGCTCTGTAAACATAGGGTATGTTCAAAGCAAAGGGCATGCCAGAGTCGGACCAGCGAATGGAGGGTTCTGGAAGCTGGTATTAAAACAGCAGCAAACTAAAATGCAGGGATCGAAACATGCGAGCAAAATCGATTGGTATTATGACAATCTTTTTCAAGCATTTGAATGAATTTTGTTCTCATTTTATGAGGAGATTTTAAAATGATCTTAACTAAGGGTAAAGCCAGACGAGCGTATTTTTTTGAGTAATTTTGTTTCATACTATGTACAACTCATTTTTAGTAGCCGTGGCAAACTGACTTTTTATATAAAGCCGAATGCAACAGAAATTACACGACTCATAGCTCAACAATTATACTCGTCTGGCTCCACCCTAATGGAAAGTCTAATGTCAAAAAAGTGTCATATAAAAGAACCTTAATCTATTTGTAGAATAAACAATTTGATTTTGATTATCTACTAACTTTGAGTTTAGCAATGATATTACATATAAACAGGTCCGGTTCGAAGGACCATAAAGATGTATGGAACAATGTAGTCTCGAACGAGTCTTGGATGATAGTTGAATTGATATATGGCAGATTACTGAAGTAATGATTTATTTGATAATTGATTACAATTGATACACCGATGCACACCGTGGCGGATAAATGTGCACTGACTCAAATGCTAATAATATAATGAAATTACACAATACAACGTGAAATGCTGACAAAAGGAATGTGCGGTTTACATAGACCGTACAGAGATCTTATGTAATCTCAAAAGTTTATACACTGAATAAAATGAAATCACCGCTTATACAGATACTGCTATCAGAAAAATATATCCTCTTGCATTCGAACAAACTGTTTCTTGTACGGATGGAATCTTTTAATAATAATTTCACTATGGTTTCCTTGACAACAGTAAAGGATGTCAACGTGACATTAATAGCACAAAGGTTCGATCCACGTACGCCAAAGTACGATCAGAACAAAATAATTTAAACTTAAAGTGTTCTCTAGCCTTTGACCCCTGAAAAAACATGGAGCGAGGAAGCAAAGAACCGCTTATCTGACAGATACGCTTTGATCCACCGTTTAGGAGATAAGCCTCTACTGTTGGATGAATAAAGCACCTTTTTCACTAATTCTTTAACAAAAATCTACGTCAAATTCGGCTGGATGCAAGATAGGAGATTACACCCTAACAAATATTACAAACGTTAATGTAAGTTTATTTGTTACTCTTTCATACTTAAATAACAATAAATTACTGATCGAAATTTCATTTTTAATAGAGGTTTTTTTGTTTCATCATCATCATTCATCCCAGCCTATATACGTCCACTGCTGGGCACAGGCTCCTAGAGCAAGAGGGCTTGGGCCATAGTTCCCACGCGGGCCCAGTGCGGATTGGGAACTTCGCACGCACCATTGATTGCTTCGCAGGTTTGTGCAGGTTTCCTTACGATGTTTTCCTTCACCGCAAAGCTCGTGGTAAATTTCAAATGTAATTCCGCACATGAATTTCGAAAACTCAGAGGTGCGAGCCGGGGTTTACCCACGACCCTCTGTTTGAGAGGCGTAGGTCAAACCACTAGGCCACCACGGCTTTTTTTTTTGTTTACTGTCCTTTTTTAACCCTCGACGCAAAAAAGGGGTGTTATAAGTTTGACCGCTATGTGTGTCTGTGTCTATCTGTTGCACCGTAGCCCTTAAACGGTTGAACCGATTTGAATACGGTTTTTTTATTTGAAAGCAGGTTTTCTAGCGATAGTTCTTACATGTGTTTTATTAAAATCGGTTTAGTCGTTATTGAGATATTGAACTTTGAAGTGACCATGTCGGAGTTTTCCAACTATTTGTTGGTTAGGTTATATCTAAACTTGCATTTTTATCCAACTTATATAAAATACGTATACAGAATTTCAAGTCAGTCCGACCTCTGGAAAAAAGTAAAAAAACTATGGAAATGGTCCATCCGTTTGAGAGCTATAAAGACACAGACAGACAGATAGACATTAGCGTCAAATTTTTAACACCTTTTTAGCGTCGGGGGTTATATGATGCTATATGATGTTAGGATTTCTCCTTTAACTTAAGACAAACTGAGTTGGCTGGATCTGTCTCGCAGCCCAATAGAGCTCAATTAGAGCTGTGAATTGATCCCGTGCTCGCTTTTAGCGCGTTATCTCCCTTTACAAACAGAACATACAAAATGCAAACTTCTTTGTGCGCGGTAATTAAACGTTTTATATTTGTTACATTTTATTAATAACTAATCATAACATGTATCTATAACATAAACCCAAATTTATGAGCAATACGAAATTGGGCCAATCAACTTTTTTACCGACACTAATCTGTCCGCGACATTTTTCAAACAATTGCAGATTTTTGTAAATTAACATGTTTTTTCTGTAATTTAATAGATGGTGTACATGAATACATGCCATCCTACGTAAGTTCAACCTATTAAACCGTGAAATATCTTGTTGGAAGTACGATTTTTTGGTAACGCAGGAGACGCACAAAGTGTCGGTAAAATAGTTGATTGGCCCAATTGCTAATTTGGAATTTATTAAGCATACTCGTACACCCCGATCCCGTGGCACTTATCCCACGAAAATTATAAATGCGAAAGTTTGTAACTTTGTTTGTTTGTTTGTTACCCACCTCTGAACCGTTTAAAGTGAAATTTGGTATACAGATAGTTTGAGTTCCGGGGACGTTTATCGGTATCCTACGTGGACGAAATCGCGGGCAACAGCTAGTATACTAATTAAAAGTTACTTTGTCTGTCTGTCTGTCAACTCATGATGTTTGGTAAGGAGATATTTTGAAACCCTGGGATGGACAAAGATACCCAGAAAGTATTTCTTATTGTATAAAAGTAGGCAAGATCAATTAAAACTCTATTTAACATACACTGCTGCTTAAAATGTTTAGTAAAAATCTAATTTGTTTAAGTTATTTGGACGCTTCAGTTAATTAACAGACTTCTAGGCTTGTCTTTTTCTTTTTACTTAAATGTTTTTATTTTTCCTTGCTTATATTAAAAACCTATAATTGTTTACGATCTACTTTTAAATTATTTAACTAATTTGCTTCGCCAGGGTCCATGGGATCATGGCGCACATCGACTTTTAAAAGATTGGCAAAAGCACCTGCTTCTAGTTTTAATTTCGTTACCTATTAAATTTCTTCTTTTTTAAGTATTTAATGTTATATTTTTGTGTGATTTCTTCTTTTAAAGCTTATTTGAATACTTTTCTTCTCTTCTCTAAAAAAACACAATTTAGCATAGCTCAGTCACCCAGGTACTTATCACACCCAAGTACCCAACAGAAAACCGACCAAACCAATACAGCGCGAGCGACCCCTATTACAACGCTGTTAATTACTATTTACTCGACCCTCGAATATTTCCGTTTCCGTTCAATTATATCGTGACAATAAAACTCAGACAAATCGCCAGTGCAACGATGAAAGCAGCACAACGGAACTAAAAACTGAATTAAGCTATAATAGGAGTCCTTTACCCGGGCGATTATTCCGGAGCATTCGTTAATTCACGACCGTTGCTTTTTACGAGCCCGTATTTGCGCCTCTTTACTGTCGTGATCGACGCCCTGCTCTAATTTCACCCCTAGGTTGAGACTTCTTGTTTTAGCGGCGCGTTTTGTATCGCGGGATTTTATAGGAGAAGGTTGCGTTACGGGCAGTATCAAAGTCGAATCACCGTAGAAATTGGGCTACTAAATTCTAAAATCGAAGTTCGTATCGTACACTCCCTCTCACTCTCGTATTAAATAATATTAACGTGAGCGGGACGGAAAGATACAAAGTTCTAATTTTGCGCTGCGTAGTATAGGGCCGTAGTAGTGGAAGCCGTGGTAGCCGAGTGGTTTGACCTATGGCCTCTCAAGCAGAGGATCGTGGGTTCAAACCCCGGCTCGCACCTCTGAGTTTTTCGAAATTTATGTGCGGAATTATATTTGAAATTTACCACTATTGAAATTTACCATTTGAAGGAAAACATCGTGAGAAAACCTATACAAACCTACGAAGCAATTCTATGGTGTGTGTGAAGTTCCCAATCTGCACTGGGCCCGTGTGGGAACTACGGTAAAATCTCTCTCATTATGAGAGGAGGCCTGTACCCAGCAGTGCAGTGCAGGATGATGATGAGTAGGCCAGACGTAGGGAGCTGCAGCAAGGTAGGGCAGGAATCCAAGCCTGTATTGCACGGTGTCGCCCTCAACCAACTGGAAAATAGAAATAAATAGAAATAGAAATAGAAAACGTTTATTCGCATTTCGCAAATTACATAAACACAAAATAAACAAGTATAAAGTAAATATTAATGAAAGTATTTGCGAAATCGCGAAACGGTCTCAGCTCAGCATAGTGCTGGCCGTAGAGGCGCTGTGGAGTGTTTGTGTCACTTCATACTCCGTAGCGTCCCACAATAGCAAGGTGGTCCGTGTGGTTTTAGTGGGTATCCATTTAGACAGCGAACCCCACATACCCTCTGTTTCCCCAAGCAAGACTGGATGCATAGGGTACATTTTTCACACCATAAAAAAGCTGGCGCAGGACCGGTGGGAGTTCTTTGGGGGAGGTTTATCTTTATCAGTGGATATATTCAGCTGACAATGATGATGAACGTTAATCATTTGTTAGTTTAAATGTAGAATTTTCAATGGAAGTTAAAATTTTAAGTTTTGAATTTCAAACCGACTGCCAAATGTAATGGTTTTGGCGAGACATTCCGTGGCTCTAGTCTTTAGTAACGTAAAATAACTGTAAATCCACCACTAACATGAAGTCAGGAACTCGGCAAGATGATACGAGTACCTACTTAACGTAGCAACAACCAACAAGAAACTTAAGTTATTTGTAGAACTAAACTGTAAATGATTTGAAATTTGTGCTGTAGAGAAGCAATTATAACTTTGAATTTGTTAAGATACAGATAGATTAATAATTAAACTAGTGCAGCATTACAACGTTGCATGAGTGTATCGTGTTGCATACTTTTCGGTTGTTTCCAGGCGTTTTCACTGGCCGGTTTTGTGCTGGCTGTTAACTCTTTTATGTTTCGTATTTGGTTTATGATTTGAAATTTAAATTCTGTGTTTTGATAGTTCTTTCGGCGTTTTTGTTTCGGATTAATTCTTTGACCATACGTTGTCAAGTGATTGCGAATTTTCTGCTTTAATAAGTGTTTAGTGCCCAGTTTTATCCGAGTTCATATACCTGTTTATTTTGGCCTAATCTAGACAAAGTGCTGTTGGCTTGTGCCGCAAGTGTATATTGCCGTTTGTGTCTGTGGTGGTTTTTTCCTGCACGCCTGACTAGAGGCGCTTTATCAGCATTGCCGATTTTTCATCGGGTAAGTTTTTATTCTGTTGTTGCTTAGGGTCGTGTTTGTTAGGTTTTTCCTTGTTGTGGGTTAATTTTTAGATTTCTTTTCAGTCCGAGGTTTACCCCAACTTGTACTCCGGGTCATGAAGCACCCGACGTTAGCATCGATCCGGTGGTTTTTTTCCTATCCGAATAACCACGGAGGTCACGTTTGGCTGTATCCATTATCCTCTGGGTACCGAGCTGCCAACCTGGATCCTAGTGGATGAAGAAAAAGTGGATATCGATGTGGTTCGACTTTCTTAGTGTAACCTAATAATTTACCGTTCAGTTCTGTATGTTTTGATTGATACTTAAGGTACTAGGTTTTCTCATAGGCTGTTATAATTTCACCTAAATTGTAGGCTGGTTACTAATCTATACGATCGTACAGGTAGTTACTAGTTTTGTTCTACTTGATAGAACCTGTTAGGGATACCTATTTTGCACTGCCATTTTTGTACCTTTTGTATCGAAATCGTACACTAAGTTCCTAAAATTCAAATCGAGGCTTCTCATAAGCGCTCTTACGCCAATTTCGTCTTCTAATTCGGCCCCAATTTTGTTCGTCGATAAAACCTGTTAAATTTCCTATGTTATTATTACCTAAGCTGTAATTTTAAACCACGTTTTACTCACTTGCAACGTGTAATACTGTTTAATCATTGTTTATTTTTGTATGTTTAAATTTTGTGTATTTTTGGATTTTCTTTTAAATTATATGCGGCTCAGTTTTAAATGATATTTTACCGTTAAAATTCCTACGTTGTTTAATTTATGTCGGCTAATCTAGGGACTACGGGCACCCTAAGTGCCTTTGGATTTCTAGTTTTGCTGCTCTAGGTATAGAATTACTTAACCGCTTAATATTACCTGTACCCGAAAGTTATCCGTTCCTTTTATATTTAGGGTTCATCCTGATATTCTCGTTCTTTTTCTGTCAGTGAGTCAGCCAGTCAGTCGAAGTCTACTTATAGATTGACCCCTTTCTTTGCTAATCCATTCAGTCTATTGTTGTTTTCATTATTTTTTCCGTTTCATTGATCATTATTTCATTAATTAATTCATCCATACTTTCGTGCAATAGTTCTTTATTCATCAACCACTGCCTCGAGTCGACTCAGTCTCATAGGGCTAACAATTTTAACCCATTAAGAATCCCAGTGCCTGCACTAGCAGATGTTCCTGCCCTCCAAATCCTGGCCGGAGATTAAAAAACGACATTAAAAATCCCTAAGTTGTTTCAATTATTGATAGAGGTATATTACATCCTTTTACAGTAATGTATTTTTTCATTGACAGATTATTCAATTACTTATTAATTAATTCACTCATTTATTTATGCAGTCATTCACTCATTCTTTCTTTCACTCCTTCGTTCATTCATTCACTCATTTATTTATTCCCAACGTCGAAACATTGTCGTCGCATGTAAAAGCTCGTGCCCTGTTTATCTTGTGTAACACCTACAGATTTGCTTTGGCGTTTGTTTTTATCGCTGCGAAGTCGGCTTAAGAGCAGAATAATATATGTGATGGCTTAATAGAAATATTGCTGTTATTTTGGAAACTTTTTCGCCGCGACGGCAGATGAATCCAGGTCGAAGCCAAATGGCAGAGAACACTGTTTGTGCGACGTATCATAATAAAGTTAGATGATTTTTTTTACGTTGATCGGTAAGGTTAGTAGGTAGTAAATTAGGATAACACGGTTAACAAACAATTTAAAATTTTGATTTTTTGTTATAATTTTTGTGTTTTCGAGAATCAAAATAAGTCGGTAAAGTATCAAATACATAAGAACAACAGATAGGTATTGTAGGAAGGAACAGTTGTTAAATAAGTGTTTTTGTTCCTGCATCTACCTGTTATGATATTCTTCCCGTCCATTTTTTTTATTTCTAGCATAATTAAATTTGTTTCTCAAATAAGCTTTTGTTCAAAATTTTATTTTTAATACAAGCTTTCTTTGCTGACTGCACAGGTGTAGTTTAGATGACAATGTAAGAACAGTCAACAAAAGTATAGTCATTTGTATTATTTGACAAAAAATATTCAACATCATCGTATCAGCCGTAGGACGTCCACTGTTTTTTTATTTTTTTATTTGACTGAATAGCAAACGAGTAAGTGGGTCTCCTGATGGTAAAAGACGTAGACGTCCTCCATAGGGGAGCGCCAAAGTTCGCATACTCTTCGCTAGTTATACCGTAATTTTTGTCCAAATCAACGTTTGTCATAATTTTTTCCCCACTGAAACCTTACGGTTTTCTGAAATTTTTAAATGGTCATCCTAAACAAAACTATAGGTTAGGTTAGGTTTGTTTTATAACAATTCTGAACAATTATTGGATTCAGAGAAAAAGAGTTATGACAAACGATCATTCTGACAAACGTTACGTTCGGACTTGCAATAAGTATGCGAGTCGATATGGACCCCTCCATAGACTTCCAGTCGCTTCGGTTGGAAGTGGCTTGCATCCTCCATGAACCCGCGGCTTTAACCAGGTCATCCGTCCATCTCGTTCCCTTCGCGTTGCGCTTGCCGACCCGCGGTCTCCATTTGAGAACGTTTCGGCCTTAACGGCCATCTGTTCTCCATGCCATATGGCCTTCCCAATGCCATTTCAACGAGCTAATTCTCTTAGCTATGTCGGTGACCCTCGTTCTCTACGTATCTCATCATTAATGATTCGATCCAGTGGAGTAACCCTGTACCACTACCATGAGTTTACAGTGACCGTACTCGATACCGACGGCGTAAATTATTTGTAGGGGCGTTGTACAATTCTCCATTCATTGTTCTATCGAGTACGGTCACTGTAAACTCATGGTAGTGGTATGGAACACAGCTCACTTTATAGCTCGCTGAGTAACTCTGAGCTTATTTATAAGGCCTATAGTGAAACACTACGTCTCGGATCCCTATACGTATGCAAGAAACTTGGCAGAAAGTCATTTTTTCGAAATAAAATAATTAGAAAGAAAGAAAGAATTTATTTAAATATACTTAACAAGGTTACAATTTAGATTCATCGGCGGACTCCGCACTAGACTCTCTCTGGGCCTGTACCGCGGAGACCAGAGAATCTACAATTTACAGCAGTTACATAAGTAATTGAACTAATTAATACTAAGTTGACACAAAGCAAATTCTTAACCTAAATTGGGCATGTGTGTGTGTGTGTGTGTGTGCAACACAACACTTGTTAAATATGAAACCCTATAGCAACAAAAACCCCCTGAAACATTTCCCCGGAACCCTGATTTAGACAGTGGGCAGCCTTTATTCGTGATTCGCAAACATTGTTCGCGAGAATTCAATGAACTCCGGGAATGTGCAGG
>NC_133473.1:1297421-1309535 GCF_025370935.1 Choristoneura fumiferana | reverse complement strand
TCGATCAGAGGGATTCCTGGGCGATTCCTGGGAATTATTACTTGATATACCAGATGTCAAGATCACGTTCTAAAAGTAAAATAAATACAAAACCGGGACAATCGGGACATGTTGCATTGATGCCAATTTACGTTTTTTTGTAAATTTTATCAAGCGGTAGCAACCTCTCAAATTCATAAAAAAAAATAAACTAGCATCCATATAATCGGAGTCGTAGAACCAAGCGGAGTGAGACAATGACTGTATGAAAGTTGATTTTAAAGCAGCACCCTAATAAATAGCCAAATTATATAAAAGTTTCGCTGTCTTTCATAATCTCAAAATTCAATATCTTATCGAAAAACAAACTGAGACATGGATGCACAGAAAAACCAGAAAAAGAGACCAGCGCTGGGAATCGAACCAGGTCCTCCGCAATCCGTGCTGCGTGCTATAACCCCTACACTACACGATATTTCGATATTGGTTTCACGGAAATACCCGTAAAAGTAAACAAATTGGGTTAAAATAAAAAATACAATAGATCCAAGAAACCCAATCAATATCTTAATCGAGTTTTTTTATTTACCTAAGGCAACAAACAGTGACTTAGTTACATTCATCGTGTAGTAGTAGTAGCACTCGGATTAACTGATTTTTAAGAAATCTAGCTAAAAAAAACACGGTATACATACATACTTGCACGTAAATGATACAAGCCTTTTGCTGACTGTACTTTTTGTCGGCTTTACTTGCATTGTAACCCAAACTACCAATTGCATACCAAATTTCAAGTCGATGCATTAACCGTTGAAGAGTTCCGTCCTGCGGAGGCGATCCTGGTCAGACTACAAGATGTCACTACCAGATCATTGTATTGTCACCAATTTACTTAAGTATGCCTTTCAAGTTAATCCGACTACTGAAAGTTGGTCGAATTAACCTGCAAGATTTGACTACAGACAGACAGACAGACAACGGACAGGTGAAACTAAATAAAAGGTTTAAAAAACAAAACCCCTCCTTCGGCATTCAGGTGAAAACCCGCATCCAAATCAGTTCATCTGTTTGAGAGCCACGAGGTCACGTACAGACAGGCATCAAATTATAACACCCCTCTTTTTGCGTCGAGCATTCAATCTGCTCAGCGGAGTGCGCAAAAATATCTGGACGTCCTACTGACCTTAGAAGTAGAGTTTGTACTTATCAGATTTTTATTGCAAGCTCTTTCTGGCAGATATTATGCTGGTGGTACGTACATAGCTAAGAAAGAACTTGAAGCGACCGCAAACAAACGCTTCCCATATCAATTTAAGTCTACTTGGGCTCATCAAACGTTTTTAAGACCCATATCCAACCTGAATCAACAGCCGCCCAATAAACGTCTGGCTTCTGCGAGTGGCACGAGCGCACTGCCGGAAACAAGGCCCTAATGGAAACGTCCATCACCCCACGGCCCTTGAGCGGACGGGGGTTATTGATGATGATGAGGATATGTGAATGGGAAACAATTGAAAGTCGAGTCGAACTATTATAGCGGCATTTTTAGGGCCGCAGAGTACTACGGAATTTAAAAAAACTTGAAAGTTGGGGAAAAAAGAACACTTTCTGAAATATTTTTTCTCAGAACGGACTATACATATGAATTCATGGGCAATCCTTATTAAACCCTACTAATATTATCAATTCAAAAGTTCTTCTATGTAGGTATCTATCTAATACCTCTTCACACTGAATATATGTATGTCATAGTTGGTTTTATAGGGTTCCGGACGGAAACGGGAAACGGAAGCCTTATAGTTTCGCCATGTCTGTCTGTCTGTCCGTCCGCGGCTTCGCTCAATGACTATCAATAGTAGAAAGCTGTAATTTTGCACGGATATATATCATTTTGTCTATATAAACTATGCGACAAAATGGATATATATATCCGTGGCCAAATTACAGCTTTAATATATATAAATATAATTACATATATACACCTGCAACATTCAACTTTAAAGTGCAAATTTTCATTAAAATCGAGCCCCCCCCCCCGTCTTAAATCTAAACCGGCGGGAGAAAAAATTTGAAAAAATTCAGGATGGTAGTAAGTATATCAAACTTACAAGGAAAATTATAACGGTAAAGTTCTCTTGAGAATTATTAGTAGTTTAAGAGTAAGTAAATAGCAGCCTAAGGTATAAAATATACCTAAACTTGGAAGATTCCTTATAAAATACGAAATCCTTAGAAAAATATTACTTATTTTTTTCGTAATGGCTACGGAACCCTATTTCGGTCGTGTCCGACACGCCCTTGGCCGGTTTTTATTCCAGAAAATTGCACAGTTCCCGCAGGATAGCGATAAACGAATTTTTCATAGACAGACTCGCGGGCAAAAGCTGGTGTTTATATGCGGTTCATTAGTGAGTGCAGGCGTACTTAATAAAGAACGAATCAGTTGTAGAAATAACTGCAGAATGTACTAAATCAAGTACAAACTGAATGAATAAATAACTTTAAATATGCTTAAATAATTTTCAAAATTGCTAAAGTTATGATTCTCAGGTATTAAGGCCCACATAAGTTAGAAAATATAGAAGGACCACTACACGCAAGCATAAATAAGGAAGGCTACAAGCACCTAGAAAATGATGACCACGACCACTCTGTCAAGAGTGAAACGACGAAGAAGAAGAAAAAGTTAGAAAAAGTTGGGACTCAGGTAAATAGTAATACAGTTAAATTAAGCAAATAAGAACCTAAGATAAAACATTCGAAATACATCCAACAAAATAAAATCAAAACATTCCAACTTCCATCTAAATGGATATACAACATGTCCAGAGTTGCTGCAATGCAAGTCGTTCATTAAATATTTGTCGTGCAACTTCAAAATTACTTTGTGACTTTTTCTGGACTTGCTCGCGCTTCCCAACTAATCTACATATGTAATTCCCGATAGATAAGTTCTGGCGGATGTACGCAAGAATTTTAAAGTGAAATGTTCGATTGCGAGTTGTTTATTTAGTTTGTTGTTCAGATGGTAGAGGGTTATATTCTAAAAACCGAAGCGGAGCTGCATTTTTTGGGGCAAAGTATCATTTAGAGTCTGGCTAATGAAAGCTGAACCTGCAAAATCGCGGCAAATTCAAAAAAACTTGCACATGGTATCACCAAGTATCACCATAGAATAACTTTACTAATAGTACAAGTACAGAAGCTTCTCTGCCGTACAAAAGTGACGATTAAGAATAAGAATCGTGCCTATTTTATGCTTCTCTGTCTATCACATGACAACGATATGTTGAATATAAAAATGTTTAAAACAAACATTTTTGAGAAAAAGTGAATCTTAGGAACCACAATTGTATTGACCGTTATTGAGCAGTTCTGAAAGGAATATTAGTATCAAAATATTTTGCCATGCCTACTAACCTATAAATTCGGTCACCGCATCTAAACACTCTTATTTCTATTTGCACAAGGCTTCCCTCTCTGCTTGTTTTTGTTTGAATTTGCTTATCATGGTTAAAATAATCTGTGGCACACCACTTTTGATTGTTTCAGCAATAAATAAAAAAAAAACTTTAATTTAACACGCAAAGGTACTAACACAACAAGTCACAGAATAGTGTCTGTTTTCTTATTAATATACTCTTTGGTCTGATTGCCCATGACATTTGAATAATGTTGCCACTCCAATAATAGCTGGGTTCAGCTTTCATTAGACAGACTCTAACTGATGTTCTTAGTCACTACCTAACTTTAGAAAATTTACTATACCTACGTTCCTGCGGTCCAAGTAAAATTTATGTTTTATGAAATGAAACTTTATGTCACTTACGAGAGAGTTCGATGCCACATTACAATAGGTACTATTTAAAGGACACTGGGCCGTAGGAGGCTAGGATTTTCGTATTTAATTGTATGGTTTGAGGTTTGATAACTGCAATAAACATATCAAATCTTGGCCTAATTTGTTAACGTTTAATTGTCTAAATACGACTAAACTGATCAAGTGTTGCCATACATGCTTCTAGTTTGTACCAAAGCTTCACTGTGAACTACACTATCTGCTGTCGTTCCTGTCATGACCGTGTTTATGTTTTTGTGTTTAGTTTTTTATGGGTTCCACTGAAAACCAGCGTTGCGACTTGCCGCAACACTATGCTTTAGCTTGGGACTAGGTCAATTGGTGTGAAGTGTCCCAAGATATTTTTTTATTTTTTATTTTAACGGTATGTACAAATGGTCTGAGTGTTCTTTAGTGCACTGTTCGTTAATATTTAATAGTAATTCTTTAGTATTAGTAGCCCGAGACCTTGTTGGATTGGTAGAGAAACAGGGCAGGATATGTAGCTCAGAGCAGGCGATATGCTCAAGGCAGTAGAGCCTAGGTAGCTATGGTGGAGAAGAAAAGACGGATGAAGCAGAAAATAAAGACTGCAATAGTGGCAGCTTTTCTAAAAGAAGTAGCTTGGTGAAATAGTTAGCTATCACCGAGTGAACATTACTTATTTGTAAAAGAAATCTATTTTCGGCTTACGCCTTGCCAAACAGTTCAGCAAATCAAGAAAAAACAAAAGAGAATAAAAATTTGAAATATTTCAATTTGGTTCCTCTGTAAGCGGCCAGTGGGCACCGCACGGGTTTGCCATAAAGCAAGTTAATTCAGGCTGTTGAGTTCAACTACATTTTTTACAATTAAACTTGTGCGATTGAGTGGCAATGGGCGGGCCACCTCGCTCGAACAACAGATAACCGCTGGGGGAGAAAAGTCCTTGAGTGGCGACCACGAACCGGAAGACGAAGCGTCGAGATGCTTCCCACCAGATGGACTGACGCCATCGTGAGAGTTGCGGGAAACAAGTGAGGATGCAAGTGGCGAGTTGTCGTTCATTGTGGCGTTCTAAGGGGGAGGACTTTGCAGCTTTGTCCAGTAGTGGACGTCTTCCGGCTGATGATGATGATGATGATGTTACTTGATGCAGCGGTTTACGTTTCCCTTATTATTAAAACAAGACTTTGTTTCTCTGAAAGGATTCAAGACGCCAACTTTGTCGAGTTGCCAATTTAACAACTTGGGATGAATTTAATTTGCTCAGAGTTGAGTGTTCTGTCAATATTGCGTTCATTTAAGGTCGTCGAGGAATGGAGCCACCAGAGTGGTAATACTTGTTGACCGATTTTGCAACTTTCTTCTCGACGCTACACTCTTGCCGGAGTGGTTGCGATCATTGCATGAGGACTAGTAAAGTGAAACTTTTTTTTTATCTAAAAAGTGCCTCTATAAAGTGCTTTATTACTTACATTACATTTACAATCTAGCCCATCTTGGCTAAAAATAAATTTATCTTTAACTGAAACTGACTAATTACGATTAAAACTAAAGATCTGCTGAGGAACCTACTTCAAGCTATTAACTAGATATTTTTTTTATCAAATAGCTTGCAAGAGAGCAGACGAGTCACCTGACATGCGCATTATTCTTGATGTCTAGCTTTTCGCATACCAAATTTAATTCAAATTCGTTCACAGTTTTAGCATGAAAGAGTTATTATAAAACTGTCCACGCCTACTAGCGCCATCTACTGTCGCGCGCGGAAACTCGCCTACCCGCTCTCTACACAGATTTTTGGAAGCTCTATTCTTGCAAGTCACCGGTCACGAAAAAGCTCACTTTTAATATTGTATCGTACCATCTATGCAATAAATTCATTTGTATCGCACAATAAACGTCTTCCTTGAATTGGAATCCTGAGAGCCACCGAATCCTGCACATAAATGGTCTTCGAGCACGGATAAATAATCAAGCGAAAAAGTCATCTCGTCAAGAAGTCGAATTACCTTACGAAGAGGACTCCAGCACCTTGCCAGCTTTGCAGCAGTGAACGGTCAGGCCTTCATTCCCGTCTATTCCTTTACTAACATTGTGCTTAAAATCGTGCTAAATTTGCGATCACGTTACGCAACTCGCAGTGACTTTGCTACTCACTGTGCTATTTAATCGGTTTACCTACACGTAAGTACCTAACTAAATTTCACTCTACTCGTTTCCAAAATGATTGAGCCTGGTGCAAAATCGAACTTTCCTTCGGGTGCTTCCAAAGATGACCAACTTTTTGAGCTTCGCAAGCAAAGAGGTCATTTGAAAGGACGATTAACGCAATTTAAAAAATCTATCGATTCCTTTCAAGAAGCTAGTCTTTCTAAATTTCAAATATCTGAATTAAAACTCAGAATGCAAGCCGCTTCTGAAACTTTTCAAAAATTCAATAATGTACAAAACGAAATTGAAATGCGTAGTGTAGAATCGGAAATGCAACTACATTATGATTATGTCGCAGAGATAGAAGCATTGTATTTTTCTACTATGGCTACTGCTAACTGTTTAATCGAGAGTGCAGAAATGGAGGTTAGCCCCAGGCGAACGAGTTGTCCCCATTCGAATGCAGATAAAATACGTTCTAACATAAAATTACCCGATATAAAATTGCCTATATTCGATGGGTCGTATGATCGTTGGCTTGAATTTAAAAATTCTTATGTTACGATGATTCATAACGATTTAGATCTGGATGCAATTCAAAAATTTCACTACTTGCGATCCTCACTTAGCGGTAGTGCATTGAATGTAATAAGTGCATTAGAATTTACGTCTGCTAATTACCTTCACGCATGGGAGTTGCTCGAGAACCGGTTTCATAATCCTAGGCTTTTAGTACACAATCACATAAAATCACTTTTTAGCATTTCACCACTAAAACAGGAGTCCCCGTGGCAAATACGTAAACTAATAGACACCATTTTGCGAAATTTGCGAGCTTTAAAAACACTGGATGAACCAACAGACGCGTGGGACACCTTAATTATTTATTTAATTGTTTCAAAACTTGATGCATCCACGGAACGCGAGTGGGAACATCACAAAGGGGCTGCCGGTTCTAACACTTCAGTTACTGACTCGTCAAAAAGGTTAAAATTAGATGATCTCATTACGTTTCTTAAAAACCGAGCTGATATGTTGGAAATGATAAACGCGAACCACACGAAAGCGCCAACCGCGGGTCCGAGTAGCAAACCTTATCTGCCTTCAAATAAAAATTCAATGCACACAAATAGTTACGTTTCTACTAAGGACAGCGGTGTTAAAGCAAAACCGGTTCCTAATCATAACAAAAGAGTTCGTACCTGTGCTCTTTGTAATGAAAATCATGCCCTTTATATATGTGTTAAGTTTTTGAATATGTCAATACACGATCGATTAAATTTTATTCAAAACAAGAACTTGTGCCGTAATTGTTTACGCGAAGGGCATTCTCTGACTGAGTGCTTATTCGGTCCTTGTAAGCAGTGTCAACAAAAACATAATAGTTTACTGCATACGGATAGTGGCCGCGATGAGAGTGTGTGCGTGCCTAGATCAAATGCGCTTGCGCATAACAACTCGATGCCGTCTACATCTACCTATTGTGCGACAGCTGATCGCTCGCAAACAGTTAATCGTTGCAATGACGTATCTGAGAGAATGCAGTTTATTTCACAACAAGTTCTGTTATCCACGGCGTTGATAGAAGTCGCTGACGCTGATAATCAATTCCACACAGCTCGCGCACTTCTTGATAACGGAAGTGAACATTGCTTTATCACTGAAGATTTAATTAAACGAATAAATGCGGCTAAAATACAGTCCACTATTCGGATTTCGGGTGTAGGGCAATCTGTCACACAGTCGAATCATTTATGCGATATTTTTATACGTTCGAGAATAAGCGATTACCACACCTCAATTAAATGTTTTGTCTTGCCGCATATTACTTCGACTATGCCCTCGACTAACATTAATTGCAATTTTATGCAAATACCTAATGCGATTCAGTTAGCCGATCCCAATTTTAACGTGCCTTCTAAAATCGATATATTAATCGGCGCGGATATATTTTGGGAACTTTTAGAGGGCAATAGGATTCGTTTACCAGACGGACCATACCTACAAAAATCGAAATTAGGTTGGTTGATATCGGGTCCCGTATGTACTCAGAGCTTACGTATTGCTCAGCAAGTTCAATGCCATTTCACACAAAGTGTAGACGTGCAACTCAAAAAATTTTGGGAGTTGGAGGACATTCCTCAAGTAGGTAGTGTTCTCTCAGCTGACGAACGCGTATGTGAGCAGCTGTTTATTAATACGACTAAACGTGATAAGGATGGTAGGTTTTCCGTCCGCATACCGCTAAGAGAATCAGCTGACGCCCTCGGTGATTCTTATACGTTAGCGAAAAATCGATTTTTATCACTAGAGCGTAAACTCGAACGTTCGCCGAGTTATAAACGCTTGTATTGTGACTTCATGCGCGAGTACGAGCGTATGGGTCACATGACCCGCGTAAACGAATACGAGGACCCAAATTATTTTCTTTGTCACCACGGGGTGTTTCGTGAAAGTAGTAGTACAACGAAATTGCGTGTAGTTTTTAACGCGAGTGTTACTACCACATCGAATAAATCGTTAAACGACATTCAGCTCCCGGGACCAGCCCTTCAAAACGACATTTTTTCTATTTTATTACGCTTTAGGCAATACAAATTCGTGGCTTGTGCTGATGTAGAGAAAATGTTCAGGCAGGTTCTGATACAGCCTGATCAGAGGTCGTTACAGCTGATTTTCTGGCGCGAGACCCCTGCTGATCCGTTACACGTCTATCAGCTCAATACAGTGACGTATGGTACGGCATCTGCGCCTTACTTGAGTATGCGTTGCGTTCGCCAGCTAGCACAAGAATGTGGTGATGATGTTATCGCACACGTCATTAATCAAGATGTGTTTGTTGATGACTTAATCACAGGTCATGATGATTTCCAACACTTACTCGAAATTTGTCAAAAAACGTACGACGTTCTGCAGTCAGGATGCTTTCCTTTACGAAAGTGGACCTTTAACTGTGACGTCACGCATGACAAGACGAAAAACCATTTCATAGGTGAGCATACGCAAAGTAAAACTTTAGGTATAGGTTGGAATAACGACAGCGATCAACTGTATTTTACAACAAAAATAGATCAGTCAATTAATTTAGCTAAATTAAATAAACGGACTATGTTATCTATTATTTCTCAGATATACGATCCTTGGGGTTACTTTCACCATCTGTAATTATTTCGAAAATATTGCTTCAAAGACTGTGGCTAAGCAAAATCGATTGGGATACTCCCGTACCTACCAACATCGCAATGACTTGGAATAACTTTGTTAAAACTCTAAACTGCTTAAGTTACTTGCGTATTCCTCGTCATGTTAGAAGTGACCACACTCAACACACAGAGTTGCACATATTTACAGACGCATCTATACAAGCCTTCGGGGCATGCGCCTATGTACGTTCATATGATGATGGGTCAAAGGTCACTGTGAAATTACTATGCGGCAAAAGTAAAGTAGCACCTTTGAAAGCAATTAGCGTTCCCCGTTTGGAATTGTGCGGTGCACTCGTGGGCGCGCGATTGTACAAAAAATAGTAGATTCATTAAGGATAGTATTCACAAGGGTTTACTTTTGGACGGACTCGACAATAGTCATGGGTTGGATACGCATGTCACCACATTTACTAAAGCCGTTTGTACAACATCGAGTGACAGAAATAAATGAGCTCACTGGTGATTCGGTTTGGTTACACGTCAGTGGAAAAGACAACCCAGCCGACCTATTGTCTAGAGGATTAGGCCTAGATGATCTAGTTAATTGTAATCTTTGGTGGACCGGACCACTTTTCTTACATAGTAAAAATTTAGATTTAATAAAAAATAATTCACCGCAAAATATTGCATTCGATAATTTACCCGAGTTGCGGTCCCAAACATTAAATTTCATTTGTATTCCATGTGAGGACTTATTTAATTTTAATCGATTTTCGTCGTATATTAAATTAATTCGTACCGGCGCATATGTACTCCGCTTTATACGAAACCTACGGCCTCATCTGGACCGTAAACAACCCCGAGTAACCGGTTCCTTATCAACGGACGAGCTCAACGCATCGCGGCGCATGCTAGTTCGATTCGCTCAGATGCAATCATTCCCGGGCGTTTATGAAACTTTATGCGAAAAACTGCCAATAAAACAGACTGACAAACAATCGAATCACATAGCTAGTCTTAATGTGTTCTTGGATTCGCAGCATAAGTTTAGCATTATTCGAGTCGGCGGACGGTTGTGTAATTCGTCCAGTTTTGACTATAATAAAAAACATCCGATGTTATTAAGCAGTAAACATAGATTCACGGTGTTGTTGTTTGAGTACGAGCACAAACGGCTGCTCCACGCTGGTCCGCAGCTTCTCCTGTCTACCATGCGTGAATGTTGGTGGCCTCTAGGTGCAAGGAATTTAGCAAGGAACGTAGTTAGGCAATGCGTGATTTGTACCAGATTTAAACCTAAACTGTTGAGTCCTATTATGGGCAACTTACCGTGTGAACGTTTGGAACCCGGATTTCCGTTTATTCGAACTGGCGTCGATTACGCTGGCCCAATGTACATACTAAATCGAAAAGGCAAAGGCGCGCAGCTCATCAAATCGTATGTTTGTCTGTTCGTGTGTATGATCACTCGTGCAATACACCTGGAGCTGGTCACGAGCCTCAGCACTGACGATTATTTATTAGCACTCAAACGTTTTATTAGTAGAAGAGGTAAACCTCAAGTTATATTTCAGACAATGCAAAAAATTTTGTGGGTGCTGATAAGGATCTGCCTACATTTTTAAATAAATACTCGAAGGATATAGTCGATTCTGCCTCTAACGATGGTATCAAATTCAGTTTCATACCACCGTATTCTCCTCATTTTGGGGGCCTGTGGGAAAGTGGGGTTCGTAATTGTAAATTCCACCTTAAACGAGTCGTAGGAAACGCTAGGCTGACGTATGAAGAGTTTAGCACGGTTTTGACTCAAATAGAAGCCGTCCTTAACTCTCGTCCCCTCTCACCTATGTCCTCGGATCCTAACGATTTGTCTCCCCTTACACCTGCTCACTTCCTGATAGGCCGACCGCTGACCAGCCCCGCAAGCAACGACCTGACGACAGAGCAGACGACTAGCCTACCACGCTACGCCAGGATCGAACAACTGCGTCAACACTTCTGGCAACGGTGGTCCAAGGAATATATCTCGGAGCTTCAACTAAGGACCAAATGGAAGACGAAGAAAGACGACATCATTCTGGACAGCCTGGTCTTGATCAAGGACGATAACCTGCCTCCTCTCAAATGGCGGTTAGGGCGCGTTACCCGATTATTCCCGGGCAACGACGGCGTTTCACGCGTCGCCGATATACGCACAGCGACGGGCACTGTTCGACGTGCTTTCTCTAAGATCTGCCCGTTATTACCGAAGCAAACAGACAGCGAGTGAAGCTATGATCCTGTTGGAAGGCGGTGCTTCCAAGGGCGGGGGCATGTCCACGCCTACTAGCGCCATCTACTGTCGCGCGCGGAAACTCGCCTACCCGCTCTCTACACAGATTTTTGGAAGCTCTATTCTTGCAAGTCACCGGTCACGAAAAAGCTCACTTTTAATATTGTATCGTACCATCTATGCAATAAATTCATTTGTATCGCACAATAAACGTCTTCCTTGAATTGGAATCCTGAAAGCCACCGAATCCTGCACACAAAAGCTATTAGTAAATTTACTCTTTTGTATTAATATGTTTGAACACTCCGCGATTCTATAATGCCTAATTAGTAGAAAACATCGTACAGTTGTCTTTAGACGAATTCAAATGTTCTTATTTACGTTGTAACGTGCGTACAGTTAAGACAATACTGAATAGTGTTAATTTGGTTGATTTCGGTAGTTCTACCGCCGGCGAGTAGCGAGAAGCGATTTCTTTTAAAATAAATATCATGACACTTTACAACAATTGACCTAATCCCAAACTAAGTAAAGCTTGTATATGGATACTAGGCAACGGATAAACAAATTATATATATAATAAATACATACCTAAATACATATTAAAATCCAGACCCGAGATCGTACTATTAATACAAACATCTGCTCCGGCCGGGATCGAATACAGGGCTACAAGCTTCGAAGTTAGGTTCTCTAACCACTTGGCATCCGGTCGTCTATATAAATATATATTACAATAA
>NC_133473.1:1292179-1297321 GCF_025370935.1 Choristoneura fumiferana | reverse complement strand
TCCTCACGTGTCCGCCAACAGTAAAGACCATATACGAGGTCTCAAAGGAGGAAGCGAAAGAAAAACCAGACTCTAATAATTCTAGTCCGCAGAAACAACATAACGTTGAAAAATCTGACAACAGTGAAGCTAAAACTGCAGATCCAAATAATAAGATTTCTCCTGAAGACGATACAAAGAAAGGAGTTAATGAAACTGAAACAAAAGATGTAAATCAGACAGAAGAAACTAAAGCAGAAATACCTGATAAAAATAAAAAGGTTGCTGCCAGCCCTGTCACAGTAAACATAACCATAGAAGCACACTCGAAATCAGACGAGGTAAAGAATGCATCTAAAGAAACACCTAAGGTAGAAGCAAAGAAAGAAACGGCGAAATCTGAAGTTAACAACCAAAACAATGAACCCAATAAGGCTAAAAGTGTGAATGACAGTATCAAAGAAATTATGGTGGTTGATGAACACATAGATGATGGTGAAAGAGAAATGACTGATCACGATATCCTAGCTTTAATGTCTGGTGGTATAGTTCTCGATGAGTGTAGCGGATCTGATGATGAGTAACAAAGTAAATCCAAAATGTTGAAGAGCAATAAGTGTGTAAATGAGGTACCAAGTTTATAAGTAGAAGTTTTGTTTTCGTTTCCTTCGCTAGTTAATTAGAAATAAACGTTCATAAATAATTGAATAACGCGTTTTTTTTTTTGCTTCGTTAATGAATAGAGTACAGTCGCTATCAGATATTATTTCGGAGCGGCCGTTAGTGTTTAACTTTTACACAGAGATAGAAGTTTGAGATTAAGGGGCTGTTTCACCACCCATTGATTAATTTTAACTGACTGATAATAAATGTGGGACCGCATCACATTTATCCTTCAAATAAATTTAATCAATGGATGGTAAAACAGGGGGTAAATATCAGGGCTCACCTTGAGGCGATTTGAAGAACTAAATTAAAATATTTATATGTACACATGCGTTCATTATTGCAAGGACATCTCAAAGCCTTTGAATAATTTTTGAGCGGACAAACGTAAATGGGTAATTCTCAGCACTAATTCGCTTTCTCTTCTGACACAGCAGACAGAAAGTGACACGGTTGGTTTTTCATTTTCATACATTGATTATTGAGCTATATTAGGTAGGTAATCCGTTGGATCTGTGGTCCGTGTGCCCTGCTACAACCATTGAGCTCGTTAGGGCGGTTTCAGACTAGCGTTTTGTCTGCGTATACAGTAGTTTTTTGGCAAATGCGCGTGTACGCGCTCATATTCCTGCGTATTCAACTCTCGAAGAAAACAAAGCGGCACCTGTACGCGCGTACACGCGCTTCCAAAACGAGCTTATACACGCAAATAAAACGTTGTCTGTAACCGCCTAGCTGGTGCCCACTTGTCGGATATCGGGTCCGGATTTTAATCGGACGTTCCAGTGGCAGAACATTTTATATAATTATGAAGCTATTCACGCTTGCCCGACACGATTTCCTATAGAAAGGGCCGACATCTGACACAAAACGGATCCGATACCCGGGAAGTGGGAACGGGCTCTTATAACTGAGATCAATAATGCGATGATGACGTACAGAAAGAAAAAAATATATGTTTTTAATACTTCATTTATTCCAAAGTCCGTTATTGCTAAAAACAGAACAAAATTAATCTCTTAGTCAAAGATACGTGTCTAAACTAATGTTAAATAAAGCCATCCCAGAATAAACATAATATACTACCGTATTCCGATCTAAGTTAAAACATCATTTGGCTTACTTACAAAATTACCTATTTCTGCATACATTTGAGGGCCAAATTTTTTGCCGCTCAGTATATTTTTGATTGGACTTTATGTGACCCTATCAAAAAATATATATTCAATTATTGAATGCAAACGCATTCTTTTCACAAATTATTATACTGTCCGTTATTCACAGACTTGAGCATAATTTTCACCAAAGGGCACACATCGGATCGGAAAGAATTTTACAATCTTTAAACTATATTAAATCATCTATGTACACAGTATTTACTCTATCTATTATTGCCAAGCCGCTCACAGCAGCTTGTCCGGGCGTCTTCCGCGACACGCGACCGCAGCCGAAAGCATGCTGCTGTGCGCGGCTTGCTAATGAAAACTTTAATTACTGTGTACATAGGTACATGATTTAATATCGTTTAAAGATTGTAAAATTCTTTCCGATCCATTGCAAAATCCCGTTTTTGTAAAAAAAAAATCATTACAAAGGAGTGCCAAAAAGGCGTTTCACATGAACTTCCATATCCATACTATGCTCACACTCAAAAATTGAGACTTAAAGCCACACAGATAACTAAAATAAGTCTGATGAAAAATCTATAGTCAAAAACGAATCCAACTTAATGCCAAATGAATTTATAGACACCTTGCATGATTGTCGTTAGATCAGTGTTGCAGGCGGTTAACGTCACTAAATTAATATATTCTATAGTATACTTATAGAGTCAAAATAAACCTCTTTCTTACAAACAGGGTCCATACCGGCTCGCATAAATTTTGAAAGTCACAATGTACTTATTGTTTGTCATGACTCATTTATCCCTGAATCTATTAATTGTTCAGAATTGTTAAAAAAAATTACGACAAACATTACATTATGACTTGCAAAAATTATGCGACTAGATACGCGTCAGTACAAACGACAGGGTTTAGTTGTTTTGCGCGAGTCTACTGGCGCGCCGGGTGCGGATAGTGCTCGGCGTGGCGGGCGCTTTGCCCTTGGCGGGCGTCGCGGGGGGCTCCACCTCCTGACTCTTCAAAGGTGCCACTTCATCATCTTCCACAGCCACAACTTCCGCATCAGCACTAACCTCTTGAACATCACTATCGTTACCGTTAGTATCTTCTATCTCAACTGTTCCTTTGTCCACTGAAACATCTTTATCTTCTTTCTCAACTGTTCCATTCTCCGCTGAAGCTTCAATCTCCTCGCTGTTTTCTTCCTCTTTAGCCTCTTCGTCGGCTTTTCTGATGGACGAGAGAAGGTCATTGATCTGGTCGTCCAACTGCGGCGTCAACACCTTGTCCAGAGCATCGCCGTCTTCGTCTTTTATCTCGATCACACCCGACTGTTCTACCTTGGGATTATTCCCCATAAATGGTGATTGTGCGTTACCTACAACATAAATAATTTATACATAAATAATAGGCAAAACAAACATAAATAGACTGGTGGTAATGAAGGAGCAAGGTAAATACGTTGTAATTCATTAAGCACCACCGCAAAGTGCCTGAATCAACAAGCAAAAAACCGGCCAACAGCGTGTCGTACACGCCCAGGATAGGGTTCCGTAGCCATTACGAAAAAATCAAATAATATTTTTCTAAGGATTTTGTATTGTGTACTGAATCTTCCAAGTTTAGGTATATACTTAGGTATAGGCTGCCTATTTACTCTTAAACGAAATTGTCTTAGCAACTCCCCAATGGTTTTAACACTAACTGCCCGTGCATTACATGTAATGCACCGCCAAGCTAGCTCTGCCACGTCTACGTGACGTCAGAAATAGATGCTTCTATACATTTGTGCATTACCTGTAATTCACGGACGTACCGACCCATGACAGTTGCGAAAGCGAGGGACAGTTAAAGTGTTAAAAGACCTATCCAACGATATCCCACATATATAGGGTTAGTCGAGAAAAAAAAACACCCCTACTTTAATGTTCTGAACTGTCTGCCTTTTGCTATTAATGGATGATATTGTAAACTTCAGAGGAGTTCGTCTTGTTTAATTAAAGGTATCGCCGATAGCGTGATCCATGAAAACAAAATAGACTTCAAATACTCATCCACACCTATTTTAGTCTGATCGGCCGTCGTCAATATCTTGTCATAATCCTCTTTGTCGTTGAACCCAACAAACAGCAGGTTGAAGTTCTCTTGTGCCTTGATTGTCTTCGGGTTGAACTGGTTGAGGAACTCTTGCATCAACTTGCGCTTCGGCATCGAAGGGCTGGCGTGTACCTGTAAAACAAATTATTATTCCATTAAGTTTCCATTATCCTTTATATTATTCAGTACCAACAGAAAACGGAAAACAGATGGCCATTGGGGCCTGAATTTCTCAAATGGAGACCGCGGATGCAAGCGCAGCGTAGGCCTTCCACCAACGAGATGGACGGATGATCCAGTTAAAGCGCGGGTTCACGGTGGATGCAGGCCGCTCCAACGAAGCAACTGTAGATCTATGGGCCAACAGTGGACGACCGTCCTACGGCTGATACGACAGATGATGATGATCCTGTACTATCGAATCAACTGAACCCACTGAGTAACCTTTTCACAGAAAAAGTCACAGGTACACCGCATAGGAATTGTTTATGAGAATGTTCTTCAGTGGGACATAAATCAAATAATTCGATAGTACAGTCGACATCAGATATTTCGGAGCGGCTAAGGTGATCAAAAAATAACGAAACATGAATTCTAGTGCCTTTGAAAATAGAGTGCATATTTTTGTCCACTTTGGCCGCTCTGAAATATCTGATGGCGTCTGTACATAATATCATAATGAACAGTAGACGGCAGGTAGAGGCAGAGATAGAAAGGGCATAAGTATAGAGAGTAAGTATTGAACACCTTGAAACAAGTTGTCTTTAGAAAAACTTGTTTCTTTTAACCGTCCCTTCTAGAGTTGTTGGTAATCATGGGCGGTGATCATTTCTCATCAGATAACCATCTTGCTCGTTTGCCTCTCTCATAAAAAATGAACAGTATGTATTAATGAATAGTTATACATGTGATGCCGCTAATTAACAACTCTATTAAAATGGTGCCCTTCTTTAAAAAAATCTTTTTTGATCTTAAACATTACCTTAACAAAGTAGGGCAAGTTCCGTGGTAGAATCGGATCGTCCTTGCTCGACTCAGAGATCTTGGAGAAATTGTGCTCCGTCTTGGCGATGTGCAAGCTTTTGTTATTGGCGTTCATGATGATCGCAGCTTTGGTCGCGCGAACGACTCGTCGAGATTTAACACTTTGATAATGTCCTTCAAGAGAAAATAAGTAAGAATTATACACAGAATTCTGTTAACGTCTTTTTAAAAAAAAAACCATTTCGATATTGGTCCATCCGTTTGAGAGCTACACTGCCACAGACAGACGTCA
>NC_133473.1:1242829-1288769 GCF_025370935.1 Choristoneura fumiferana | reverse complement strand
CGCGTTATCTCCCTTTACAAACAGAACAAACAAAATGCAAACTTCTCTGTGCGCGGAAATTAAACGTTTTATATTTGTTACATTTTATTAATAACTAATCATAACATGTACGTAGGTATAACCAATTTATGAGCAATACGAATTGCTAATTTGGAATCTCGTACACCCCGATCCCGTGGCACTTATCCCACGAAAATTATAAATGCGAAAGTTTGTAACTTTGTTTGTTTGTTCGTTACCCACCGCTGAACCGTTTAAAGTGAAATTTGGTATACAGATAGTTTGAGTCCCGGGGAAGTTTATCGGTATCCTACGTGGACGAAATCACGGGCAACAGCTAGTATACTAATTAAAAGTTACTTTGTCTGTCTCTCTGTCAACTCATGATGTTTGGTAAGGAGATATTTTGAGACCCTGGGATGGACAAAGATAGCTTTTATCCCAGAACGTATTTCTTATTGTATAAAAGTAGGCAAGATCAATTAAAACTCTATTTAACATACACTGCTGCTTAAAATGTTTAGTAAAAATCTAATTTGTTTAAGTTATTTGGACGCTTCAGTTAATTAACAGACTTCTAGGCTTGTCTTTTTCTTTTTACTTAAATGTTTTTATTTTTCCTTGCTTATATTAAAAACCTATAATTGTTTACGATCTACTTTTAAATTATTTAACTAATTTGCGTCCCCAGGGTCCATGGGATCATGGCGCACATCGACTTTTAAAAGATTGGCAAAAGCACCTGCTTCTAGTTTTAATTTCGTTACCTATTAAATTTCTTCTTTTTTAAGTATTTAATGTTATATTTTTGTGTGATTTCTTCTTTTAAAGCTTATTTGAATACTTTTCTTCTCTTCTCTAAAAAAACACAATTTTACAAACTGTAATTCTGAGCATAGCTCAGTCACCCAGGTACTTATCACACCCAAGTACCCAACAGAAAACCGACCAAACCAATACAGCGCGAACGACCCCTATTACAACGCTGTTAATTACTATTTACTCGACCCTCGAATATTTCCGTTTCCGTTCAATTATATCGCGACAATAAAACTCAGACAAATCGCCAGCGCAACGATGAAAGCAGCACAACGGAACTAAAAACTGAATTAAGCTATAATAGGAGTCCTTTACCCGGGCGATTATTCCGGAGCATTCGTTAATTCACGACCGTTGCTTTTTACGAGCCCGTATTTGCGCCTCTTTACTGTCGTGATCGACGCCCTGCTCTAATTTCACCCCTAGGTTGAGACTTCTTGTTTTAGCGGCGCGTTTTGTATCGCGGGATTTTATAGGAGAAGGTTGCGTTACGGGCAGTATCAAAGTCGAATCACCGTAGCAATTGGGCTACAAAATTCTAAAATCGAAGTTCGTATCGTACACTCCCTCTCACTCTCGTATTAAATAATATTAACGTGAGCGGGACGGTAAGATACAAAGTTCGAATTTTGCGCTTCGTAGTATAGGGCCGTAGTAGTGGAAGCCGTGGTAGCCGAGTGGTTTGACCTATGGCCTCTCAAGCAGAGGATCGTGGGTTCAAACCCCGGCTTGCACCTCTGAGTTTTTCGAAATTCATGTGCGGAATTATATTTGAAGTTTACCACTATTGAAATTTACCATTTGAAGGAAAACATCGTGAGGAAACCTACACAAACCTACGAAGCAATTCTATGGTGTGTGTGAAGTTCTCAATCTGCACTGGGCCCGTGTGGGAACTACGGTCCAATCCCTCTCATTATGAGAGGAGGCCTGTACCCAGCAGTGCACGTAGGCAAGCAGGCACGTATATAGGCTAGGATGATGATGAGTAGGCCAGACGTATGGAGCTGCACCAAGGTAGGGCAGGAATCAAAGCCTGTATTGCACGGTGTCGACGTGAGAAGTCCCCTCAACCAACTGGAAAATAGAAATAAATAGAAATAGAAATCGTTTATAAGTAATCGTTTTTGAATTGAAATTTGAATTCTGTGTTTTGATAGTTCTTTCAGCGTTTTTGTTTCGGATTAATCCTTTGACCATACGTTGTCAAGTGCAGTACTACGTCCCGCCATTGCGAATTTTCTGCTTTAATAAGTGTTTAGTGCCTAGTTTTATCCGAGTTCATATACCTGTTTATTTTGGCCTAATCTAGACAAAGTGCTGTTGGCTTGTGCCGCAAGTGTATATTGCCGTTTGTGTCTGTGGTGGTTTTTTCCTGCACGCCTGACTAGAGGCGCTTTATCAGCATTGCCGATTTTCATCGGGTAAGTTTTTATTCTGTTGTTGCTTAGGGTCGTGTTTGTTAGGTTTTTCCTTGTTGTGGGTTAATTTTTAGATGTCTTTCCAGTCCGAGGTTTACCCCAACTTGTACTCCGGGTCATGAAGCACCGACGTTAGCATCGATCCGGTGGTTTTTTTCCTATCCGAATAACCACGGAGGTCACGTTTGGCTGTATCCATTATCCTCTGGGTACCGAGCTGCCAACCTGGATCCTAGTGGATGAAGAAAAAGTGGATATCGATGTGGTTCGACTTTCTTAGTGTAACCTAATAATTTACCGTTCAGTTCTGTATGTTTTGATTGATACTTAAGGTACTAGGTTTTCTCATAGGCTGTTATAATTTCACCTAAATTGTAGGCTGGTTACTAATCTATACGATCGTACAGGTAGTTACTAGTTTTGTTCTACTTGATAGAACCTGTTAGGGATACCTATTTTGCACTGCCATTTTTGTACCTTTTGTATCGAAATCGTACACTAAGTTCCTAAAATTCAAATCGAGGCTTCTCATAAGCGCTCTTACGCCAATTTCGTCTTCTAATTCGGCCCCAATTTTGTTCGTCGATAAAACCTGTTAAATTCCCTTTTATTATTACCTAAGCTGAAATTTTAAACCACGTTTTACTCACTTGCAACGTGTAATACTGTTTAATCATTGTTTATTTTTGTATGTTTAAATTTTGTGTATTTTTGGATTTTCTTTTAAATTATATGCGGCTCAGTTTTAAATGATATTTTACCGTTAAAATTCCTACGTTGTTTAATTTATGTCGGCTAATCTAGGGACTACGGGCGCCTAAGTGCCTTTGGATTTCTAGTTTTGCTGCACTAGGTATAGAATTACTTAACCGCTTAATATTACCTGTACCCGAAAGTTATCCGTTCCTTTTATATTTAGGGTTCATCCTGATATTCTCGTTCTTTTTCTGTCAGTGAGTCAGCCAGTCAGTCGAAGTCTACTTATAGATTGACCCCTTTCTTTGCTAATCCATTCAGTCTATTGTTGTTTTCATTATTTTTTCCGTTTCATTGATCATTATTTCATTAATTAATTCATCCATACTTTCGTGCAATCGTTCTTTATTCATCAACCCACTGCCTCGAGTCGACTCAGTCTCATAGGGCTAACAATTTTAACCCATTAAGAATCCCAGTGCCTGCACCAGCAGATGTTCCTGCCCTCCAAATCCTGGCCGGAGGGTGGTGTTTCGTCGTTTAAGAGTAGCGACGAAAACGAAATTAAAAATCCCTAAGTTGTTTCAATTATTGATAGAGGTATATTACATCCTTTTACAGTAATGTATTTTTTCATTGACAGATTATTCAATTACTTATTAATTAATTCACTCATTTATTTATGCAGTCATTCACTCATTCTTTCTTTCACTCCTTCATTCATTCACTCCTTCGTTCATTCATTCATTCATTTATTTATTCCCAACGTCGAAACATTGTCGTCGGATGTAAAAGCTCGTGCCCTGTTTATCTTGTGTAACACCTACAGATTTGCTTTGGCGTTTGTTTTTATCGCTGCGAAGTCGGCTTAAGAGCAGAATAATATATGTGATGGCTTAATAGAAATATTGCTGTTATTTTGGAAACTTTTTCGCCGCGACGGCAGATGAATCCAGGTCGAAGCCAAATGGCAGAGAACACTGTTTGTGCGACGTATCATAATAAAGTTAGATGATTTTTTTTACGTTGATCGGTAAGGTTAGTAGGTAGTAAATTAGGATAACACGGTTAACAAACCATTTTATAATTTTGATTTTGTTATACTTTTTGTGTTTTCGAGAATCAAAATAAGTCGGTAAAGTATCAAATACATAAGAACAACAGATAGGTATTGTAGGAAGGAACAGTTGTTAAATAAGTGTTTTTGTTCCTGCTTCTACCTGTTATGATATTCTTCCCGTCCATTTTTTTTATTTCTAGCATAATTAAATTTGTTTCTCAAATAAGCTTTTGTTCAAAATTTTATTTTTAATACAAGATTTCTTTGCTGACTGCACAGGTGTAGTTTAGATGACAATGTAAGAACAGTCAATAAAAGTATAGTCATTTGTATTATTTGACAAAAAATATTCAACATCATCGTATCAGCCGTAGGACGTCCACTGTTTTTTTATTTTTTATTTGACTGAATAGCAAACGAGTAAGTGGGTCTCCTGATGGTAAAAGACGTAGACGTCCTCCATAGGGGAGCGCCAAAGTTCGCATACTCTTCGCTAGTTATATCGTAATTTTTGTCCAAATCAACGTTTGTCATAATTTTTTCCCCACTGAAACCTTACGGTTTTCTGAAATTTTTAAATGGTCATCCTAAACAAAACTATAGGTTAGGTTAGGTTTGTTTTATAACAATTCTGAACAATTATTGGATTCAGAGAAAAAGAGTTATGACAAACGATCATTCTGACAAACGTTACGTTCGGACTTGCAATAAGTATGCGAGTCGATATGGACCCCTCCATAGACTTCCAGTCGCTTCGGTTGGAAGTGGCTTGCATCCTCCATGAACCCGCGGCTTTAACCAGGTCATCCGTCCATCTCGTTCCGTTCGCGTTGCGCTTGCCGACCCGCGGTCTCCATTTGAGAACGTTTCGGCCTTAACGGCCATCTGTTCTCCATGCTATATGGACTTCCCAATGCCATTTCAACGAGCTAATTCTCTTAGCTAGGTCGGTGACCCTCGATCTTCTACGTATCTCATCATTACTGATTCGATCCAGTGGAGAAACCCTGTACCACTACCATGAGTTTACAGTGACCGTACTCGATAGCGACGGCGTAAATTATTTGTATGGAGAATTGTACAGCGCCCCTACAAATAATTTACGCCGTCGCTATCGAGTATGGTCACTGTTAACTCATGGTAGTGGTACGGAACACAGCTCTCTTCACAGCTCGCTGAGCAACTCTGAGCCTATTTATAAGGCCTATAGTGAAACACTACGTCTCGGATCCTATACGTCATCACTCAAAAATTCAAAATTCAAATTCAAATTTCAAATCATTTATTCAGTAAATAGGCCGCAATACTTTTACACATCATTTTTTAACTACCAGCGCTTTTGGAAAACCATCATTGCCAAGAAAAATGCGCCGCAAGAAACTTGGCAGAAAGTCATTTTTTCGAAATAAAATAATTAGAAAGAAAGAAAGAATTTATTTTAAATATACTTAACAAGGTTACAATTTAGATTCATCGGCGGACTCCGCACTAGACTCTCTCTGGGCCTGTACCGCGGAGACCAGAGAATCTACAATTTACAGCAGTTACATAAGTAATTGAACTAATTAATACTAAGTTGACACAAAGCAAATTCTTAACCTAAATTGGGCATGTGTGTGTGTGTGTGTGTGTGCAACACAACACTTGTTAAATATGAAACCCTATAGCAACAAAAACCCCCTGAAACATTTTAGCCGCGGAACCCCCGTCGTGATCGAGTCATCGTCAGGGGCCAAGGGACAGCCTTTTGATTCGAAATTGATCGCAGTTCGCGAAGAATTCAATGAACTCCGGGAAGGCAGGTGCTGGGATATGAGGGATCGTCGAGGGATTTAGAAGCAGCGTGATTCGCAAACATCGCGAATGAACTCCAGCAGGTCGGCCCGGTTTGAAGGCGTCGGAATGCTCCAGTTACTTAGAAATAATAATTAATTTATGAAAATATATTGTACTGGTCAAGACCATCAATTTACGTAAGCAGCGGCACTTACTCGTAGTAAATAAGGCATTTAATCTGTCATCTCCCGGATAACAGGATCAAAGGAATTTGGGCACAAATTTGTGCTCTGGGAGAGGACAGGTTTAAGGGTACGTGGGCGTTTTAAAAAAGAAGTGTACCCTTTTTTATTTTTTTTTATTTTAGAAAAATAAGGTTTTTCCTACTCAGAATCAAGAGCACAATCGATTCCGATAGGTTAAAAAAATGACCCCATTTTTTCATATAAAATTTTATGTCATTTTTTGTCACGCCCATTACTGAGTGTATAAAAAATACGTCGCAAAACTGTCAATTTTTTGGGGTCATTTTTATAAACTATAGAAATCGATTGTGCTCTTTATTTTGAGTAGGAAAAACCAATAAATTATTTCACCAAAAATTATGGTAGGTACGAGTAGGTATATCAAATAATCATTATGTGTTATTTCGTCCATTATTCTTTTTAAACTTTGTTTATTTTGACACGATCCCATTTAATAAGTTTCTGTCGAAAAATTCATTTCTAATAGACGATTTTTGATAACTGTACTTTTAGTTGATTGTACTTCCATTGAAATCCAACTTACATAATCATCATCATCAACTGAAAGATGTCCACTGTTGAACAAAGTCCCGGTTGCCTGCAACTTTCGCGATGTCGTCAGTCCACCTAGTGCTCTGAGATGTGGTCCTGACTGTTGGTCCCTTGGAGAGGCAAGGCATGAGCTATGAAGAAAGCTATGCTATGAGCTTCTTTGCGCGATCTAATCTGGAAACCAAACATTTGCCGAAGAACAAAGTCACCGGCATGACTGTGCATGTAAGAGTATGTCAATTGTTGTGGCAATGGGTGGGTCATATCACTCGAAGAGAAGATAACCACTGGGGAAAAAGATTCTTGAGTGGCGACCACGAACCGGAAGACGAAACTGTGGCAGGCCCAAAGTCAAATTCAAAATATCTTTATTCAATTTAGGCTATAACAAGCACTTATGAATGTCAAAAAAAATCTACGACCGGGTCGGAAAAACCTATGTTCAGAAGAATCCGGCAAGACAGACAGACAGACAGATTTACAATGTTATTAAATGATATCAATACATCACAAGTACAACGCAACTTTATTTTTAACACAGTAGGTTCGCTATTTGAAGTAAGGGATCGTCAATGCGGATCGGAATCATTTCCAAATATCCCTGTCCATGACATAATCATTAACGTTATAATACACCTTAGATATTAATGTCTTCTTGACAATAGATCTGAATTTTGTATCCGTTTCATTAGTAATATTTTTTGTAGTGGGAGCACTACGATATCTTCTGTTGTCGAGTTTTGATTTTCAAACTTATTTAAACGCTACTTTATATTTTACAGAGCTCTGTAGTTGATATAGTTATATAACAAAGTTAGACAAAATTTGGTTCGCGCATGTTCTTAAGCAGGCTTTTGCTTCACTGTTCTCGTTCAGTTAACTTTAACTTTAGTTAACCGCGAGAACTCGTGTTACGGTAAGCGTGTTAAACTTTAACTTCGTTAGATGATGAAGCTGGAGTGTTCGTGATTTATTTTTTAGGGGTCTTCTAGCGGTTTTTTAACCCCTGACGCAAAAATAGGGGTGTTATTTTGTTTGTAAAGAACCTTTCATACGACTGCGGGACTCACACTTGCCTAAATAATATATAATAATAATAATTTATTTGTACATAAGCATGTTACAGTTCACTATACAATAATTAGGTTTGTACATGAGAGTCATTATAGAGTAGTATTCAGAAATTCTGTCCCCTAAACTAGGTATAAAATACCTGTATCTTAGGGGCAAATGATTTCTCGAAATAAAGTTGTTTGAAAAGTTGTATTGTAAAGCGCGAGGAACTGCAGCTCCTTAATTTGTATTCTCTATCGTTTAATGGTTTTTTTTTCTGATCACGGGATCAGAGATTTGAAAGATCAGATATTTTTGGAAAAATATATCAGAAGAATTAAAAATTAAAAACACGATAGCTACAAATGTGTATTCATGCAGCTATACCTCCACACTGTAAGAACACACACAAATCACATAAACCCAACTATTACACCAACACGCCACACTGACGCGTTTCGAACTCTTCTAAGTTCATCCTCAGAGCAACACAACTGTTCATCATGCTAACAGATATTAGACAAATAATGTTATGACAAATGATGCTAGGAAGTATCAAAATTATCAACAACAATAACAGAAATGTCACGCAACCTAAGAAAGGACAACATTCTATTGGCGCTTTGACCAAACCCGAAAAAACTGAGATCGATTCGGAATGAAAACAGACGATATTATTAATTCTGTATACGAAACAAACCGAACTCATCTCGCATAACTTGACCAATGTCGCACGGCACTTATTCTGTGGCACGGCGGCCACGCCGTACAAAATACGCGTTCTTGAATCCACATAAGCACGACGACGTCTGTACACGCGTCAATGTGTGCGTAAGATACACAGGGCTGCCTATAGCAAAACCCTAGTACTATAAGTATCTACTGCCAATGACTTTTAAAGGTACCTACATATGTAGGTATGTCTTAGATGTGCAAATAAATGTAATCTTTAATCTTACCTATTTATTTAAACCTACTTAAAATGTGTCTGTCTGTGTATTTCAGCATTATTATTTTCAATTTCAATAGATATACGACTACAAACTTAAATAATTATTCGATAGGTAGTTATTTCATGTAGGTATTAATCACGATAATTTCAGAAATCATTATTTATTTATAAAAGAAACTAGGGAGGGTACCGTTACCATTTCGCAAAATTATTGCTCCTGAACTTAGTACCGTGCGGCCGACATACATCGCGTTGCGCACCCGACTGCTTTCCTGCAGTTTTCCTGCAATCTGCGCTTGAGGGGTGGGGTAACTCGAACCGGTGCGGGGCGGAGCGTGGCCATTTTGTACGTTATACTATTATACATTCTGTTCCAATGCCAAAGATAATTTCAATCAACAAACAATATTGCTTAGCAATTACACACGGAAGGGTTTAATCCTGAAGGCAGTAATATTATTTCAGGAGCGGTCTCATGAATATTTAACGCTGGGATGTGGTCAGGCGCCGGCAAACGGGAGCACAGAGCGAGCAGAGCGTAGCTTGTACAGGATGTAACATTTAGATCGGTCAGTATGGGAAAGTCTGAAACTATGAGACATACGAGGATCTGTTCTTAGGAACCATGTCATCGATTTTAGTAACAAGAAAAACTGGATTCATAGATTTAAATAAAAACTTGTAGGTACTCACAACGGGAATCGATCCCGGTTGTTTTGAAAAATAAAACTGACATTATTTCTATAAACGTAACTATGAAAAACGATAGGTATCTAGAATAAATAAAATGCATTGTATTTTACCTATATCTGAAGTCATTCACAAATTAACAAAGTAACCGTGGAGCGAGGGGGGTGTATCGATCAGAGGGGATTCCTGGGCGATTGCTCGGGAATTATTACTTGATACACCAAGATGTCCAAGATACGTTCTAAAAGTAAAATAAATACAAAACCGGGACAATCGGGACATGTTGCATTGATGCCAATTTACGTTTTTTTGTAAATTTTATCAAGCGGTAGCAACCTCTAAAATTCATTAAAAAAAAAACTAGCATCCATACAATCGGAGTCGTAGAACCCAATGGCGGAGTGAGACAATGACTGTATGAAAGTTGATTTTTAAGCAGCACCCTAATAAATAGCCAGTTATACATAGTTTCGCGTGTCTTTCATAATCTCAAAATTCAATATCTTTATCGAAAATACAAACTGAGACATGGATGCACAGAAAAACCAGAAAAAGAGACCAGCGCTGGGAATCGAACCCAGGTCCTCAGCAATCCGTGCTGCGTGCTATAACCCCTACACCACCGCTGGACAGGAATCTAGACACGAATTTTTCCTATGACTATGGACAGGAATCTAGACACGAATTTTGCCCATGCATAGGAAAAATTCGTGTCTAGATTCCTGTACAGCGGTGGTGTAGGGGTTATAGCACGCAGCACGGATTGCTGAGGACCTGGTTCGATTCCCAGCGCTGATTCTGGTTTATCTGTGCATCCATGTCTCAGTTTGTATTTTCGATATGGTTTCACGGGATACCCGTAAAAGTAACAAATTTGGAGTTGAAATAAAAAATACAAAAAGACTCCAAGAAACCAATCAATATCTTTAAACGAGTTTTTTATTTATTTACTAAGGCAACAAACAGTGACATAGTTAACATTCACGTAGTAGTAGTAGTAGCACTCGGAGTTAACTGATTTTTAAGAAATCTAGCTAAAAAACCACGGTATACATACATACTTGCACGTAAATGATACAAGCCTTTTTGCTGACTGTACTTTTTGTCGGCTTTACTTGCATTGTAACCCAAACTACAATTGCATACCAAATTTCAAGTCGATGCCATTAACCGTTGAAGAGTTCCGTCCTGCGGAGACGATCCTGGTCAGACTACCAAGATGTCACTACCAGATCATTGTATTGTCACGCAATTTACATAAGTATGCCTTTCAAGTTAATCCGACTACTGAAAGTTGGTCGAATTTAACCTGCAAGATTTGACTACAGACAGACAGACAGACAACGGGACAGGTGAAACTAAATAAAAGGTTTTAAAAAAACAAAACCCTCCTTCGGGCATTCAGGTGAAAACCCGCATCCAAATCAGTTCATCTGTTTGAGAGCCACGAGGTCACGTACAGACAGGCATCAAACTTATAACACCCCTCTTTTTGCGTCGGAGGCATTCAAATCTGCTACAGCGGAGTGCGCAAAAATATCTGATACGTCCTACTGACCTTAGAAGTAGAGTTGTACTTATCAGATTTTTATTGCAAGCTCTGTTCTGGCAGATATTATGCTGGTGGTACGTACATAGCCCTAAGAAAGAACTTGAAGCGACCGCAAACAAACGCTTCCCATATCAATTTAAGTCTACTTGGGGCTCATCAAACGTTTTTAAGACCCATATCCAACCTGAATCAACAGCCGCCCAATAAACGTCTGGCTTCTGCGAGTGGCACGAGCGCACTGCCGGAAACAAAGGCCCTAATGGAAACGTCCATCACCCCCACGGCCCTTGAGCGGACAGGGGGGTTATTGATGACTGATGAGGATATGTGAATGGGAAACAATTGAAAGTCGAGTCGAACTATTATAGCGGCATTTTTAGGGGCCGCAGAGTACTACGGAATTAAAAAAAAACTTGAAAGTTGGGGAAAAAAGAACACTTTCTGAAAATATTTTTTCTCAGAACGGACTATACATATGAATTCATGGGCAATCCTTATTAAACCCTACTAATATTATCAATTCAAAAGTTCTTCTATGTAGGTATCTATCTAATACCTCTTCACACTGAATAATATGTCATAAGTTGGTTTATAGGGTTCCGGACGGAAACGGGAAACGGAACCCTTATAGTTTCGCCATGTCTGTCTGTCTGTCCGTCCGCGGCTTCGCTCAAGGACTATCAATGGTAGAAAGCTGTAATTTTGCACGGATATATATATACCATTTTGTCTATATAAACTATGCCGACAAAATGGTATATATATCCGTGCAAAATTACAGCTTTAATATATATATATATTAATGTAAATGGTACATTAAAAAAAAACATATATACACCTGCAACATTCAACTTTAAAGTGCAAATTTTCATTAAAATCGAGCGTCTTAAATCTAAACCGGCGGGAGAAAAAATAAAAAAAATCAAGATGGTAGTAAGTATATCAAACTTACAAGGAAAATTATAACGGTAAAGTTCTCTTGAGAATTATTAGTAGTTTAAGAGTAAGTAAATAGCAGCCTAAGGTATAAAATATACCTAAACTTGGAAGATTCCTTATAAAATACGAAATCCTTACTTATTTTTTTCGTAATGGCTACGAAACCCTATTTCGGTTGTGTCCGACACGCCCTTGGCCGGTTTTTATTCCGAAAAATTGCACAGTTCCCGCAGGATAGCGATAAACGAATTTTTCATAGACAGACTCGCGGGCAAAAGCTGGTGTTTATATGCGGTTCATTAGTGAGTGCAGGCGTACTTAATAAAGAACGAATCAGTTGTAGAAATAACTGCAGAATGTACTAAATCAAGTACAAACTGAATGAATAAATAACTTTAAATATGCTTAAATAATTTTCAAAATTGCTAAAGTTATGATTCTCAGGTATTAAGGCCCACATAAGTTAGAAAATATAGAAGGACCACTACACGCAAGCATAAATAAGGAAGGCTACAAGCACCTAGAAAATGATGACTACGACCACTCTGTCAAGAGTGAAACGACGAAGAAGAAGAAAAAGTTAGAAAAAGTTGGGACTCAGGTAAATAGTAATACAGTTAAATTAAGCAAATAAGAACCTAAGATAAAACATTCGAAATACATCCAACAAAATAAAATCAAAACATTCCAACTTCCATCTAAATGGATATACAACATGTCCAGAGTTGCTGCAATGCAAGTCGTTCATTAAATATTTGTCGTGCAACTTCAAAATTACTTTGTGAGTTTTTCTGGACTTGCTCGCGCTTCCCAACTAATCTACATATGTAATTCCCGATAGATAAGTTCTGGCGGATGTACGCAAGAATTTTAAAGTGAAATGTTCGATTGCGAGTTGTTTATTTAGTTTGTTGTTCAGATGGTAGAGGGTTATATTCTAAAAACCGAAGCGGAGCTGCATTTTTTGGGGCAAAGTATCATTTAGAGTCTGGCTAATGAAAGCTGAACCTGCAAAATCGCGGCAAATTCAAAAAAACTTGCACATGGTATCACCAAGTATCACCATAGAATAACTTTACTAATAGTACAAGTACAGAAGCTTCTCTGCCGTACAAAAGTGACGATTAAGAATAAGAATCGTGCCTATTTTATGCTTCTCTGTCTATCACATGACAACGATATGTTGAATATAAAAATGTTTAAAACAAACATTTTTGAGAAAAAGTGAATCTTAGGAACCACAATTGTATTGACCGTTATTGAGCAGTTCTGAAAGGAATATTAGTATCAAAATATTTTGCCATGCCTACTAACCTATAAATTCGGTCACCGCATCTAAACACTCTTATTTCTATTTGCACAAGGCTTCCCTCTCTGCTTGTTTTTGTTTGAATTTGCTTATCATGGTTAAAATAATCTGTGGCACACCACTTTTGATTGTTTCGCCCATGTTTCAGCAATAAATAAAAAAAAAACTTTAATTTAACACGCAAAAGTACAGTCACAGAATAGTGTCTGTTTTCTTATTAATATACTCTTTGGTCTGATTGCCCATGACATTTGAATAATGTTGCCACTCCAATAATAGCTGGGTTCAGCTTTCAACTGATGTTCTTAGTCACTACCTAACTTTAGAAAATTTACTATACCTACGTTCCTGCGGTCCAAGTAAAATTTATGTTTTATGAAATGAAACTTTATGTTACTTACGAGAGAGTTCGATGCCACATTACAATAGGTACTATTTAAAGGACACTGGGCCGTAGGAGGCTAGGATTTTCGTATTTAATTGTATGGTTTGAGGTTTGATAACTGCAATAAACATATCAAATCTTGGCCTAATTTGTTAACGTTTAATTGTCTAAATACGACTAAACTGATCAAGTGTTGCCATACATGTTTCTAGTTTGTACCAAAGCTTCACTGTGAACTACACTATCTGCTGTCGTTCCTGTCATGACCGTGTTTATGTTTTTGTGTTTAGTTTTTTATGGGTTCCACTGAATGCTGGTTGCGTTGCGACTTGCCGCAACACTATGCTTTAGCTTGGGACTAGGTCAATTGGTGTGAAGTGTCCCATGATATTTATATTTTTTTATTTTAATGTTATGTACAAATTGTCTGAGTGTTCTTTAGTGCACTGTTCTTTAATATTTATTAGTAATTCTTTAGTATTAGTAGCCCAAGACCTTGTTGAATAGGTAGAGAAACAGGGCAGGGTATTTAGTTCAGAGCAGGCGATATGCTCAAGGCAGCAGAGCCTAGGTAGCTATGGTGGAGAAGAAAAGACGGATGAAGCAGGAAATAAAGACTGCAATAGTGGCAGCTTTTCTAAAAGAAGTAGCTTGGTGAAATAGTTAGCTATCACCGAGTGAACATTACTTATTTGTAAAAGAAATCTAAGTTCGGCTTACGCCTTGCCAAACAGTTCAGCAAATCAAGAAAAAACAAAAGAGAATAAAAAATTGAAATATTTGAATTTGGTTCCTCTGTAAGCGGCCAGTGGGCACCGCACGGGTTTGCCATAAAGCAAGTTAATTCAGGCTGTTGAGTTCAACTACATTTTTTCCAATTAAAATTGTGCGATGTACATACGAGGCGATCATCTTTGTTAATGACTGTTACTTGAGTGGCAATGGGCGGGCCACCTCGCTCGAACAACAGATAACCGCTGGGGGACAAAAGTCCTTGAGTGGCGACCACGAACCGGAAGACGAAGCGTCGAGATGCTTCCCACCAGGTGGACTGACGCCATCGTGAGAGTTGCGGGAAACAAGTGAGGATGCAAGTGGCGAGTTGTCGTTCATTGTGGCGTTCTAAGGGGGAGGCCTTTATCGAGTAGTGGACGTCTTCCGGCTGATGATGATGTTACTTGATGCAGCGGTTTACGTTTCCCTTATTATTAAAACAAGACTTTGTTTCTCTGAAAGGATTCAAGACGCCAACTTTGTCGAGTTGCCAATTTAACAACTTGGGATGAATTTAATTTGCTCAGAGTTGAGTGTTCTGTCAATATTGCGTTCATTTAAGGTCGTCGAGGAATGGAGCCACCAGAGTGGTAATACTTGTTGACCGATTTTGTAACTTTCTTCTCGACGCTACACTCTTGCCGGAGTGGTCGCGATCATTGCATGAGGAATAGTATAGTGAAACTTTTTTTTATCGAAAAAGCGCGTATAAAGTGCTTTATTACATTACATTTACAATCTAGCCCATCTAGGCTAAAAATAAATTTATCTTTAAATTAATTACAATGGGAGGGGGAATTTGGGCCTCAGGAACTACCACTCCCCGTACGAAATACAGTAGCAAAACTACTATTTCACGCTGGTATTCTGTGGGAGTGTGGTACTAACCCGGTCGAGCTGGCCCATTCGTACTGCAGCCAGCAAGTGGTTACAGTAAGGCTCTACCACATTGAAAGGTTAAATAGAAGAAAAAGCAAAAAAGATTTATTATTTTTTGCTTTTCAGTTTTTATTACATCGTGATAAAAAGTAGCCTGCGCATTATTCTTGATGTCTAGCTTTTCGCATACTAAATTTAATTCAAATTCGTTTGGCAGTTTTAGCATGAAAGAGTAACAAACATACATACAAAACAAACCAGCTATTCAACATAAAAAAACATACATATTCAAAAACTTTCGCATTATAAAAGCTATAAGTAAAATTTACTCTGTTGTATTATAACTCTATGTTTACAGAACACTCCGCGATTCTATGAATGCCTAATTAGTAGAAAACATAGTACAGTTGTCTTTAGACGAATTCCAAATGTTCTTAGTTATGTTGTAACGTGCGTACAGTTAAGACAATATTGAATAGTGTTAAGCTTTGGTTGATTAAGGCGGTAGTTCTACCGCCGGCGAGTAGCGAGAAGCGATTTCTTTTAAAATAAATATCATGGGACACTTTACACCAATTGACCTAGTCCCAAACTAAGTAAAGCTTGTACTATGGATACTAGGCAACGGATAAACATACTTATGCATATGGATAAATACATACCTAAATACATTATTAAACATCCAAGACCCGAGATTCGTACTATTAATACAAATATCTGCTCCGGCCGGGGATCGAATCCAGGGCTACAAGCTTCGAAGTTAGGTTCTCTAACCACTTGGCTATCCGGTCGTCTATATAAATATATACTTATTACAATAATATATACCCTAAACACCCAAAACCACATATAAAACACCCAAAACCCGAGAACAATCATTCGTATTATTTATACAAATATCTGCCTCGACCAGGACCGGGTTTTTTCGGTTGCATTTTGAACTTTGGAAAAGTTAAAAAAAATCGCGACATTGATGTTCCTTGCAAAGTTCAATATCTTATAAACGACTGCGGAATTAAACTCGCCTTTTAACTCGCTTATTATGTAAAAAATTGCATCGAAATAGATCCTTTTGTTTGACAGCTACGATGTCACAGAAAAATTCCAGAGTTCTTATTATCAACGTTAAAAAATAATTGAAATACCCTGAAATACATTTACTTAACAACTCTAAAAACATACTATAGCATAAAAACCATTAAATCAACAGTTAAGAAGAAGAAAAAAGAACTATCCTAAGATACCTTGACTAAATTATATTGTTATACTATGTTTTTTTTTTATAAAAAACCACCCCTTTAAAAAAAATGTTTTTTTTTAAATATAACAATTACACAAATGAAATGAGCATCAAATGAAAGCACTTGTAATTTTTTTTAACTACTTGATGTAGTCTTTCGTTAATAATATTTTTTAAAAGATACAGGTGCTTTATTTCGCACGCGATCGTTTGCTTCAAAATCTACATCCAAAATATTGACAGAGCAGAGCGGAGCGTATCAACAATTAATTACTGATTAATCTCACGTAATTGGGGCTTAGCCGCCCGCGCACGTCGCGCGGATTAATACCAATTTTATCAAGATTTACGGGGTTATGCTAAAAAAAAAACAAAGCGCAAAATTTTTCGCAAAACATCTACGTAATATCAGTTAACATCATAGAGGTATTTTTGCTACCTGTACTAGCATTGTTTTCCTGACTACATACCCCTACCAAGCCTGAATCTTTAATGAAATGTGGCAGCATCATAAAGTTCACGTGAATGCATCCTTTTTAGGTTTCCGGACCCAAAATGGCAAAAGCCCTTATAGTTTCGACGTGGCTGTCTGTCTAAAATATACTAAACTTGGACGATCCGTACAAAATACGAAATCCTTAGAAAATAGGTGCTTGATTTTTTCGTAATGGCTACGGAACCCTATCTTGGGCGTGTCCGACATGCTCTTGGCCGGTTTTTATGTTTGTATGAATTATTTTCAATGGTAATGATAAATATTTTGTTTAATTTCGTATTTCTCTTGCTATCTCAACAAGCTTACTGAAGTTTACTAAAGGTAATTGAGAAAGCAAGACAAATACAAATTTATCCAACGAAATACAACGTAAAAACATTATTTACTTGATCTGTACCCAATACAAAACCATCCAAGTCTTATTTCATTAAGCAAAACCTCTTATCTATGAAACGTCGACTGGAAAATTAGTTTCCAATATAAATTCCACAATAACCTTTATTTTCGGGACCATTGCATGCAATCTATCCATAAATTGGATCCCGTCTACTTGTTCCGATTATATCCACAAAGCCTCTTAATAAAAGCGAGCACCCTGTGCCCTCGGTGCTTCTTTATACGGACACACCCTGTACATAGAGCTGAAGTGAAACGCAGTTGCGACAGGTTGTGGTAGGAGCAGTAGAGTTGGATTTAATGTGACTTTACTTCATTTCGGTCTATGCCAATACAGGGCACAGACTTCTTTCCAGAATGAGAGGCCTATGGCCGTAGCTCCCATTAGGGCTCAGAGCGGATACGGAAGTTGACACCGACCAGTGATTTTTTTCGCAGATGTTGCTGGTTCCCTCACGATACTTTCCTTCGCTGTAAATCATAGTAAATTTAAAATTAGATTTCACTAGTACTTAGATTTAGGTGTCAGCCCGGGTACTTGAACCCACGATGCTCTGCTTGGTAAGCTATAGGGCAAACAACTAGGCTACAGTTGACATAACATTTGCGGTAACATTATTTATAAAGGGCTCTGACTATGGGGCTTTAAGTCCAAGGTTCGATTCTACTCGCATAACTGAGTTATTTTTGTTCTGCAACTTTTAAAAAAATATGATCACTGTTAAAAAAAAATTGATACAGATTAAATGTAATTTTCAATGTATGCGATACAATACGAAATTGACAGCGCATTGATAACTGTTTATCTAGGAGATGTCAAATAAATGTCAAAAATTGTTTAAAAGCCCCCGTACCAAGAGAGCTATAACATCGCCATGCCCGAGATACACTGATTTAACGATTTAACTTTGAGGATCAATAAATTATCTAAATTCAAGTTATTTCAAATTCCAGATTAGCATTAAAAATCTTGGAATAAAAAGAGAAACAAGTCTAGTTGTCTAGAACTTTAAAGTAACTTTAAGTTCAACAGTTGGGATCCACATTACTGGTAATTTTTAGCTGGTCACGATTTTGAATGGGCCTCAACTGTTGAACTTTAAGCCACTTAGCTTTTAATAGTTCTAGTTTTTTAATGTCTAGTATTTATCAAAAAAAATTAAGCAGTCGAGTTTTCACATTTTGTGTTTTTTTTTACATTTTTACAATCAGAATACTTTCTTAATCTCTAGTTGAAACTAGAGATTTAATTATTTTTCCAAGTTGAAAGCTCAAAGTGTCCCTACTGCCTCCTATGTTTTGCGATAAAGGTCCCCGGACAACATATTGCCGACTATTAGGCTGCTAAATTAAAAATTCTTCCGACCGATACGTTTATAGCTGCTCTGATGAAGAAAACCGTACCTAAGCATACAACTACACATAGCTGGATTTAATAGCCCATTCATCACGAGATGTTCTTTGTAAGTGCTTTTGCATTCCAAACGGAGATTCTACAGATAGTCACAGATTTTACACCGTGTTTTTTCGATAGACGGCTTAGTTCATTGATGGGAAAAAAGGTTTCATACATAATAAATAACACACTTATTTAAGGTCACATTGTAAAACTCACAAACTTGAAAACCTATTTTTTTCCTTATTTTGGACCTTCTCATGTATTTCGTATGTCTATATTTCTTTGCCGCACAGCCGTTACCTACTCGTAAATAAACTAGACACTAGCAAATGACATGGCAATGACACCTCTGATGAATAGAGCCATATTTTTTTAAAACTAACTTACCTTATTTTGTTTGTTAATTAAGTATTAATTAAATAGGAATACTTTAGCTACTAGCTAATAAAAAAGCCTTAATTAAGAATCTTTTATACACTGTTTTACCGCGCATAATTAACTATCTTAATTCTTCATTGACTGTATTATGAACTTAAATACTAGGTATATACACTTAATTTGAATTTCTTGAGATGTACTTACCATCGGTGCGCGGTTCCAACTTTTCAGTTAGCCGGTTTTATCAGGTTGGAGATGAATTATTTAATGGTGGGTATACACATATGTAATGGTGGGGTTTATACATATGAGTCACAGGTCGAGCGAATCCACGACCTGCCGTGTAAGTGGTGACCCACGACCGTCTAGCTGTAAGCTAGCCTAGCTAGATGGCCACGACCAGATTAACTAATGAAACTATCATCATCATCAGCCTATGTTCGTCCACTGCTGGACATAGGCCTCTCCCATGGCACGCCACTGAGCACGATCCTCGGCCACTCTCATCCAGCTCTTGCCAGCCGCCCTGCGAAGATCATCGCTCCACCGAGTCTGAGGACGTCCTACGCTACGTTTGCCGATCCGTGGTCTCCACTCTAGAACTCGTCTACCCCAACGGTTATCGGTTCTTCGGGTTATATGGCCGGCCCCAATTCAGCGTGCTATAGGGTGGGCTATGTCGATAACTTTGGTTCTCTGTCGGATCACTTCGTTACGAATTCGATCTTTCAGAGAAACTCCGAGCATAGCCCTTTCCATAGCACGTTGAGCAACTTTAAATTTGTGGACCAGCCCTACCGTGAGCGTCCATGTTTCGGCACCGTATGTCAAAGTGACAAAGAAACTGTACTGAACGGCAAATATCAATAATCGGTAATTCCGTATGTAGAGTGGGCCAAATTTTCTGACTTGGTTGCAAAGGTCTGGTCTGGTAATCTAGTCGTTGCGGCGACTGGTTGTGATCCTGGCTGTCTAGTGCGCGAGGTGTAAAGTGGTATGAACCCGGGAACAACCAGACTTTCCGCTTTTTTATTCATCTATTTGTAGTTAAAATTCCTTTTTCTTCAAGCCAAAAAATATGTTTCGTAGTTTACAAACTATCTCTTCATGTAATTTTTATATAGTATAGTGTGTAGTATATATTTATACTTAACGGTCAGAAGCTCACCGACGGTGCTAGCTGAAAATCAGCGCTGGGGCGTTCTTAACGTCTCAGCATCATGCTGAGCCAGTGTCCAATTCATAACTGTTTATGAACACATACTGTGTTACTACCTATCTAAACTGTTTTACTTAATAATATTGTTGTGTCTTGTATCATCATCATCATGACAGCCGAAAGACGTCCACTGCTGGACATAGGCCTCCCCCAAGGCTCTCCATTCAGACCGGTTTTGTGCCTTTCCGCATCCACCGCGATCCCGCGATCTTAACCAAGTCGTCGCTCCATCTTGTTGGAGGTCTACCGACAGCTCGTCTCCCGGTCCGCGGACGCCATTCGAGAACCTTCCGACCCCATCGTCCATCAGTCCTGCGAGCAATGTGCCCCGCCTCCTGCCACTTTAGTTTCGCAATTCTTCGGGCTATGTCGGTAACCTTAGTTCTACTGCGGATTATCATCATTTCTAATTCTATCCCGCAGAGAAACCCCGAGCATAGCCCTCTCCATAGCCCTCTGAGTGACTTTGAGTTTTCTCATGAGGCCCATCGTTAGCGCCCACGTCTCAGATCCGTATGTCTTGTATAGTGTTGTCTATTGTTGTGTTGTGAATAAATGTATTTCTTTTTTTCTTTCAATATTCCATTCCAATGAAACGGAATGAAAGATAATCTTCTTTGTAAGTAAAAAACTAAGTTCAACAGTTAATAAATAAGTACGCGGGCTCCAGGCTCTTCTGAAAATTAAAAATAAATTTGGAATTGGGTGCGGTGTCACTTTTGGAGGGAAATTAAATACTTTTATAACCGTGAAGTGGCGTAACTTTAGATAGAAAAAGTTGAGGGTACCCGTAAACACAATTAGGTTGGCTCTCACTCGATTGGGCTGGAACTTTTTAAATTTCCCCCCGTCCTTTTGCAGGAAACCTTTATTAATCAAAAACCCAATTAAACGCTCTTCCTTGTGAAGCGATGTATTTTGTTTTTGTTTAGAAGTGCCAGTCAACTTTTGAACAAATGGAAGAGGTTTCAGCGAACAATGGGGAATTGAATGTTATTTTTAGTTTGATGTGAATTGATTTACTTAATTTGTGATTGTTTCGTTGCGACTGTTTTGAAAAATATAGCTTGATAAACGTTTCGGTTATTTTGTAAAAAATAAATGCGACTGAAAAATTAGCAGAATTATTAACAGATTAGTTACTCAAATAATCAAATTCACACTAAACTATGCTGCACTTATTTATGATCAACGTGACCTATGCCATAACCTCTTGTTTCTTCTAGTTCCTGGTTAGAACCTAGGTGGTAGCTGGAACCTAGTGGCTTTGCAGGTGGTAGGAACTTGTGCGAGGTCCGCCCGGATTGCTACCTCCATCTTGCTCGCTAATCCTGCCGTGAAGCAGCAGTGCTTGCACTGTTGTGTTTCGGCGTGGAGAGTAAGACAGCCGGTGAAATTACTGGCACTTGAGGTATCCCATCTTAGGCCTCTAGGTTGGCAACGCATCTGCAATACCCCTGGTGTTGCAGATATTTATGGGCGGTGGTGATCTCTTACCATCAGGAGACCCACTTGCTCGTTTGCCATCCAGTGAGAGTAGGGCTCTGCATACACTGGATGTATTAAATCACTCGGAAAAAGCGAGAAATATCTTTAAGACATGATTCCCGTTTACTTACATACCTATAAAAGTGTACGGAACCCTCGGTGCGCGAGTCCGACTCGCACTTGCCCGGTTTTTTTTTCAGTGAAGTTGATTAAAACATTTGTGCTAGCTTTTTGCACTTAGTACCAATAATAAAGCATTAAGAACGCGACGCGTCTCAACTCCCACGTCAACTTTAAACCCTTGAATTTCCATACATTAATATTAATCATAACTTAAGCCAGGATCCGACTCAAAGATTTAACCTTTCCTTAAATATGTGTATGGCAAAAACCCGTCTAATCTTACCCACATGTCCCAGGATAAATCCGTTTGATAAAACACCTCGCTGGCCGCGGCCGCCGAGTAACTGTGGGAATTAATCACTTGTTTCTTTCTTACTGGCTGAATAGGGGATGGGAAGTTGTCGAGCATGCATTTTAAGGAACTCTTAATAGTATTTTATGCAACTGTATCATAATATTCATAATAAGGGCCATTGAGACACGAGTGCGAGTTTTGACACGAGGCGAAAGTCATAATATACCGGGTGTGGCCTGTAATACGAGCAAAAATTTAAAACATCGATCGTCCTCATCAAACTGAACAACATTAGTTCAGCGACTTTAAAAAATAATGGAGTCTTTGAATTTTCCTTTTTTCATACAAATTAAATACTGCTATCAATGTACGCCATCCTAGAACACAACTGACGTTGTCATGCTACAAACATCAAGCATTTTGCTTTACATTGCTTCGAACAAACTTAAAAGTGTAATAAAAATTAAATAACTAATTATTTTTAAAAGTCGCTGTACTAAATGTTGTTCTGTTAGAGGAGTATGATCTATGTTTTAATTATTTGCTCATTTTACTGGCCACACCCGGTATAAGCATGAGTGTTCCAATGGCTGATTATGAATAGTTGCATACATTACTTTTTCTACGAGCTCAAACATAAACAATTAATAAATAATTAATACTTACATAACGGACAATAAATTAATTTTTCAATTTTAAAGATAGCAAATTACTGCTCACTTCCATTGCCGCCTGTTTTATTTCTGGCGGCGTCATCATTTCTGCATCACTTAATTCACCAAAGTCATACATTCTCACAGATAAAAAGTCGTTTAAATAGTGATTAACTCTTTTATTTCTTTCAATTTTCAAGAATTACGTGCAAAAGCAAAACAAATCCCTCAATTTACAGATTTTCCTTTTAAGAGAAGTTTCCCTGCCGGCCGCGCGGTCGCGTTAGGTATTCGTGGGACATTGCTGTCTTTATCGCTCGTGACATAAGCGCTTGCTGCAGCCGTCCCCCCATGCCTTCCGCATATCGAGATAGCTGTAGGCTTTTCAAGATTTGGGCGGTTGAATTTTGGGTTTCGTTGTCCTCATATTACACGAAAAGTATAGCACAGAAATCAATGATATTTTACAATCAAGATATTCATTATATTTTCTATGCCTGTGGTTTTTTCGATTTTTGTAAAAATGCTTTCATTCCCAGCCTATATACGTCCCACTGCTGGGCACAGGCCTCCTCTCAGAACAGAGGGCTTTTAAAAATGCTTTATTAGTCTGTAATTCTCGTGCAAAGTTGACATCATTTTTTTGTCAACTTTAGAGCTCCTGTAATTCTGATATTACACATTTATATGAAAATCTGAAAAACTACAGGCATTGATAATTACTTCTAGTCCATACTTACAAAATTTCATCTATTTCTGTTGCCTAGTTTTCAAATGAGACCGGGAATACGTTTGTATGGAGAATGGAACGAAGAGACTTGTCTTAAACAGTATTGTACGCAATCTTAGAGCCCAATTGATGTCACCTGTCACGCTTTAAAAATAAGTAAATAAATAAATAAATACATAAATAATGATGCTCTCTTAGCCCACGAGGGGGTAGTTAAGATGGCTGCCGTTATTAATTTGTTTCTATAATTTCATCAATAATTTTGCGTAGCGCTCTTTTGCTGATACCTCTTTTTAACCCCCGACGCAAAAAAGGGGTTATAAGTTTAACCGCTATGTGTGTCTGTGTGTCTATGTTTCTCTCTGTGGCACCGTAGCTCTTAAACGGGTGGACCGATTTGAATGCAGTTTATTTATTTATTTGTAATCAGGTTTTCTATCTATGTTTCTTAGACATGTTTCATCAAAGATCGAACTTTGTCTCGTGTTAGTTTTTTTTTAAGTTAGTTATTTTTTTTTTACAGAAAAACCTACATTTGTCTGAGAACCAGCCCGTGTGCTTTCACCCCAGTGCGAACCAAACAACCCTTTGTAGGCGTTTTAATGAAAAAACAGTCGCGGTCTCCTGTTATTAATGCGGCAAATTTAAGCCGACCGAGACCCTGGGGCGCTGGGGCCTACGAATTATACAGGGTGTCCCACGGCTATGCCACGTGGAGGGAAATCTTAAAATATTGGAGATAGACAATTTTACTGAAAGAACAGTTCATTTTGATTTTAAAAAACAATTTAAACTGCATTTTTTTTTTTAAAGTAGTAACAAAACAAAATCGTATGAATTTTTCTGAAATGACAAATGTCAAATTACATGAGTTTCCCTTTATAATACTTATGTAAGTACCGTACCGTAAAATTACAGATTCGATTCCCAATTCAGAGGGGACCAGTAATGCTCGACCCTATACTGCTCAGCCATCACCGTACGACCTGATAATACGAACTCATTTTGGATTAGAATTATCAAGTCGTGCAATATTAGGTCGTGCATTATTAGGGTGTCCAAATTTTTGCTCGGCCTGTTAATGCTCGACCTGTTACTGTACGTCGTTATAATCGGAATCCAATCGAATCGAATGACCATAGATTAGTGTTAGGTTGTGTTAGGTCCAATTGTGACCACAATGTGCGAGCCGAGCGAGCGTAGCGAGCGTGCCGCGGCAGCGGCCGGCGAAGCGCCAGGACCAAATTAAGTTATTTTCTACTAAATTTATTAATATTCGGTGTACACGAAAAACATGATCAATCGTGCGAATCGATTGCTTGCTGTCAAAAGTGTGCTCCGGTTATTAGGTCGTACAAAATCAGGTTGTCCAATAGCACCTTGAACATTATCGGTACAGGGTGATAAAGCTCGACCCTTATTCCAAGTGACATGTGATTGAATTATCAGGTCTTACAAAATCGGTCGAGCATTGTCCAGGTCGTACAATAACTACACCCAATTCAGATACTTACGCGATTATTTTAAAATTGTTTTAAAAATAAAAATGAAGTTAAAATAGCACGCACAGGACTTATCACGCTAACACACACGAGTAATATCCACGGCCACTGTAATGTTGCTGAAACGTCGAGGTAAATATTACTCGTGTGTGTTAGCGTGATAAGTCCTGTGCGTGGTATTTTGACTATTAGTGAAAATCACGAAAGTTTAAGACATTAAAAAAAGAAGTTTTCTTTCAGTAAAATTTATCTTTAATATTCAAGATACTTTCCCTCCATGAGGCATAGGCGTGGGACAACCTGTATGTACCAGAATGTTAAGAGAATAGGGAAGAAAATAAAAATGTTCTGGAACATTCCGCGGGGTCGCTGCAAGGGTTTCAAGACTAAAAGGTTAGCTGGCCGGTTTTTTAAGAGCATGAAAGTTTGAGTTGTTTCCGAGTTCTTGGGCTTGGTTCTCTAAATATGAGTGGTTGGTAAAAAATGGCTGATGACTAAGTGCGATTCGGTATTGGGAACAAAATGTTGTTTTTAATTTCACATTAAACACAAACTCTTTCAGTTTTATATTAAATGCATATACCTAGTGCCATCCACGAAGACGCGTGATTTTATCAAAATTAGCCATTAATGACATTGTAATAAGAACCACAGCACGCGTCATCGTGAGTGAATCTACCTATACAATACATTTTTTTGACGAGCAAGTGTGTCTCCTGATGGTAAGAGATCACCACCGCCCATAAACACCTGCAACACCAGGGGTATTGCAGATGCGTTGCCAACCTAGAGGCCTAAGATGGGATACCTCAAGTGCCAGTAATTTCACCGGCAGTCTTACTCTCCACACCGAAACACAACAGTGCAAGCACTGCTGCTTCACGGCAGGATTAGCGAGCAAGATGGTGGTAGCAATCCGGACGGACCTTGCACAAGGTCCTACCACCTGCATACATTAATATTTGTTATTGTTGTTGGAACAGATAATTCTTATTCTTCAATTCTCTGATTTCTGCGTGGCAACGGAAATGGTCGAGGAAACTAAATCGCGTACCAAGGTGGGACTTTTTCGTAATCATTTTCGCTATGATTTCTTTGGCAGATGTATGGAACGTCAATATGACATCAGAAGCACAAAGGTTCCACCCTGGTACGCGATTCAGTTTCTTTGACTGTACAGTTACCAACAGCAATCTGTGACACAACAAAGCGGGCATAAATCAGATACGACTCTATTTCTGAAACCGATAGGACGTATGATATTTTATGATTGTATTTTGGAGTCTTTTTGTATTTTTTATTTCAACTCCAAATTTGTTACTTTTACCGGTATCCCGTGAAACCATATCGAAAATACAAACTGTGTTGTCACTGTTGTCCAGCAGTGGTGTAGGGATTATAGCACGCAGCACGGAATGCTGAGGACCTGGGTTCGATTCCCAGTGCTGGTCTCTTTTTCTGGTTTTTCTGTGCATCCATGTCTCAGTTTGTATTTTCGTATGATATTTTCCCATGCTCTGCTGTGGCAGATACAATACAATACAATAACTCTTTGTTGCACACCAACATATAGCAAGCAAGTACAGAAAACACAGGTATATACACAGAAACTTTTTGAGGTAAGCAGTAGGCGACCTTATCGCTTCAGAGCGATAACATATTATAACGATGCAGATGCCGAGAGTTAGCGCCAAGCGACGCTGAAACTGAGTTACGCCACGTCTGATTATCTTTAGCCGTAAGCCAAATTAATACGTGGGTAGAAGCACTTTAGCTATTCACACAAGGGGACTAATGAAAATAGCTCAGACAAGTCTCCGCAAAACAATTGCAACACGGTCATGGAACAATATTTACACACTAATATTATTTAATTACATTTATAATGGTAACTCAAAATTTACCATGTCAACTGTACCGTTTCTACGAGTAATTTCAATATAATTTATGAAATATTTGGAAATAAACATGTCATAAAACTGTGTTTTAGGAATGCCACTTTGCCTGAACTAGGTATGACAGAAAACGACAAAAAAAAGTAAATTGCTAAATTAAGATTATAAAAAAAACACCCCTGCTTTACTTCTATGGGGGTATAATCAATTGTTTTTTTTACCATTTCGTCGGCACGGGTATAGCTGAAAATACAAACTGAAATATAGATGCACAGAAAAAACAGAATAAGACCATCACTGGAATCGAACCCAGGTCCTCGGTAATCCGTACCGCGTGCTATACCGCTACACCACTGATGGTCAACGGTACCGACACGAATTTCCCTATGCACCTCATATCTCAGCTTGTTTGTTTCTTACTTAGTCACTTAAGCAGTGACGCTAGCGACATCTATGCCGTAGCCCTCATCGAGAAACTTTTTCGGCACTCCATTGGAACTAACCGCTCACCCGGACAAGAGAATAGATATCGTTACTAAGCAATCAAATTAAGATTGGTTTTTCGGAATCTTTTTGTATTTTTTTTTACAATTCCAAATTTTTACTTTTACGGTCATCCCGTAAAACCTACATTGAAAATACAAACTGAAATATAGATGCACAGAAAATTTGGAATTGAAATAAAAAATACAAAAAGATTCCAAAAAACCAATCTTAACGGGTATAGTTGCTACATAATATTCGTGCAACATTAGAGCTTTCTGGCACTGATAGTCTCTCAGCAAAGCCGCGGATAGACAGATATATATTGACGTCAAAATTATATATAACACCCCTCATTTTGCCCCTAATCTTTTGGGGTTTAAAATTACCCAGTATCTTGATAGGTACTGAACTGATTCCATAAAGTCATATACACATGCGCATAAACGCAGCGTATATATCTTTGTTACGTCACTTTATATTTCGCCGTGTTCCGCGCCGCGTGGAGCGCTCTCGAACGTACCTAGGGATCACTCGAGGCCTCTGCTGATAATGACATACACTACAACGACGGGAGCCCTGCAATTTTATATTTTTCATCACACTTGCTCGTAAACAGTGTCGTAACATGCAGGCTACCTTGCTTGTAACCCCCCAAATAAAACCCTCGACCTTAATGTGCTTGTCATGAAACCCGTGGTCGGTAAATGAGTCATTGCGCGTACAAATTTTCTTGCCATGAAGCCCAAGGTCGGTAACTGAGTCAGTGCCCGTACTGATGGCGCTGCGCGCGCTGCTGCAGGACTTCATGGACCACATGCACACGCACGTTGCGGCGCATGCGAGGGAGGGGGAGGTAGAGGGCGACGCTGCCAAGAGCACAGCCTAAGGTATCGCCAAAATTTGGAAGAATTATATTTTTTCTTTTACAAATATAAAATTATACTCGCAAATGTGATGAAAAACATTGTATGTCGCACGGGCGGTACTAGAATTACGTACATCGACTCATTAAAGCCCTCAGTCTTCGACTTCGGGCTTCTAATAGACTCTCGTTCGTAATTCCTTATTTACCGCCCTTAAGACACAATGTACTATTATATTATACGAGTACATTACGTCCTTGGGCATTTTTACATTAAATGACGCAACATAACTTTTTTTTAACCCCCGACGCAAAAAGAGGGATGTTATAAGTTTGACCGCTATGTGTGTCTGTATGTCTGTGTGTCTGTCTGTGGCACCGTAGCTCTTGAACGGGTGGACCGATTTGATTGCGGTTTTTTTATTCAAAGCAGGTTTTCTAACGACGGTTCTTGGACATGTTGTATCAAAATCGGTTCAGCCGTTTTTGAGATATTGAACTTTGAAGTGACAGTCGGTGGTTTTCCAACTTTTTGTTGGTTAGTTTATTCAGAATTAGGTAATTCTGGATTGTCCTTAATCACGATTACTATTGATTCAAACGAAGAAAAAAGTGTCCCTAACTTTTTTTGGCAATTTTGTGACTTTTTTTCGTATAGTTTATATGGGTCGTGACGAAATAGACACATACATGTTTTATGAAAAATGGGGACGGTTTTTTTCTACGTCAAAATCAATAGTGCTCGTGATTCAGAGTACGGAGAACCCAGGATTACCCAATTATGAAAAAAATAGGTTTCGTCATCTAAAAATGTCCCCTTACGTCCCTAGCTATACACCACAAGCTAGTCACACAATAACCATAGCTATCGAATCCGACCCACTTCAGTCTCGGTGCTCAATACCGAAGTCCGATACGACAATTTCGCGGCACACCACCATTATTTAGGCTCGAGTGTCCAATTGTCGACGTCCAGGGTTCAAGTGGATTGTGAGATTTGCATCTGCTGCATATTCGAGTTGAATTCGATATACTTATTATACAAAACTTTAATCAGTATGACTGAACCAAAGACACTTCAATTAGGTACTTACTTTAAATTTCGAATTATGAGGCGAAAATTTACAAATATCGTCTAGTATTTCGTATGTTTTGCTAAGTCAGTAATTCTACTGTATTTGTCATCGTCATACCAGCCTATACGTCCCACTGCTGGGCACAGGCCTCCTCTCAGAATGAGAGGGCTTGGGCTGTAGTTGGAATCTTCACACACCTCACGATGTTTTCCTTCACCGTAAAGCTCGTAGTAAGTTTTGAATGTAATTTCGTAGGTACATAAATTTCGAAAACTAATTAGTGGTCCGAGCAAGGTTTGAATCCACGATCCTCAGCTTGGGATTGGGGAGTCACAGTTTGACTCACAAGGTCACCACAGCTTTACTATATTTGTAAGTTTCAATTTATAAGATTACTTTAGACCAACTTCTAGATATTTTTAAACTTCAAATAAATTTTATTCGGAATAAAAAGGATATTTTCTGTCATGCGAATTTTAGTTCTATTATAGAAATAAGTGCCTTTACTTCATTATAATGTTTCAATAGACCAACGTGAAAATAGCTTTCAAAGATACTTTGCTTATAAAGGCCAACGGATACTAAAATGGCATGCCCAGGTTCTTGTAAATCCGATCCTACAAGCTGAGGTCATCCCAAGCTTGTCACGCCTAGAGCTTGACCAAGAGACGACTTTTAGACGAAGACGAGGCCGAAAAACTTTTGAAACTTGATTGTTTCAGACGTTACTTTCCGAAGTTTCATACCAATTAATAACATGACCATACGTACAGGGTATCACCATAATATCTTTTTCAGAACAGATTTTACATAGTTATTTAGGTATATCACAAGTTTTTCATGTAATGTAAAGTTTTCAACAGTATATAATGCTATTTGAACTCAAGGATCGACAAGACGGATCAAATCTATTTTCAAAATCCCTGTCCATGGTAGCGTTTCAACCGTTTCAATTTTGGTGGTGACTACCGATTCTACCATATCAAACATAGAGGCTTAGGTAATTATGATTGTCTTCTTGATAATGCGTTTGAATTTTGTATCAGCTGGATGCGTCCGCAAAGATGAGCGCACTCAGCAGTGGTGACCACTCGACGACCATCGACAGCGGGCCGAGGCGTAAAGGACGAGATGACCTGGACGCGGAACTGACGCGAAAGGCCCTGGATAAGGAGATACAATACAATACAATACAATAACACAGATGATGATGTGGAGGTCAAGAAGAGAGGCCTTCGCCCAGGCAGTGGTACAGAAATATAGGAAACTAGCGTTAACCCGCGGCTTAGCCCACATTAGAATTGGTTTAATGCCGTCTTAACTGAACTGTTGTATTACCAATGAAATACGAAAGGGGCAGCCGGATGACTCAAAAACGAGATTGCTTAAAACTATTTAATAAGAAAAAGAATACAGTAATTAAAAAATGTAAAAATTAGAGTGATTTGACTCGCTCGATGCTAGAAACGAAGTGTCGTTGTCGTGGGGCGGCTGCGGTGCCCAGAATGCTACACGTGCTGCTCTGCCGCTGCATCAGCGTTTTCACCATCGTATAGCCTTTAAATGAGGTCAAGCTAAATGAGGGCTATCGTTTTTTGTCTCACTAGATGGCGCACTGTTGCGTGAGGTTTTTAAGTATGGCTTTCAAAGTCTGTTATTACGGGCGTGAAAACAAAGTTTAGATTAAAATCATATTGAATACACCTTAAAACCGTAGCATAAAAATATCGAGCATGCCACAGTGTTGCAAAGTCCCCGTTTTGTTCGGAAAAAAGGGAGGACAAAGGTTTCCGAAAGACAAAACTGTCTCAAAACACAGACATTCATTGCCCCGTAACGCATAATTGCCATAATTAATTTCAGGTAATGCAAAATATTCACATAAAAATTCTAATTATAAATAAACCCGCGTAGCTCACCCAAAAACTATGAGATTTGACATTTCGGAGACCTCACGCTACACTAGCGCCTCTAGCGGCGAACTCATACGCGATAGCCCTCATTGCGTCAGTTTGGCGCCGTGTGCATGCGACTCGCTCTTGGTCAGCGCAACGGCGGTAGGTATAGTAGGCAATATGTTACAAATGCCCGTGCAATTTTTGAAATATACAACGACAACAAGTAAATATATATCTTAGAGTTTGGCCTGAAAAAGTTACGGTAACAATTTGAAAGAACAACGTTCGCTTGCAAAACGCCATCTATTGATTGCAAATGAAGTTAATACGTCATCTTGAGAGCCGAGGTACGGTACGTCACCGTTCTTGGACAGCGCTCTCTATTCTTATTCAAATTTTAAATATTATCCCACGGGAACGCATCACCGGGATATCAAGTATCTCATGTCTCAATGCAGATCTTTGTTTATCTGTACGCCAAGTTTCATGTAAATCCGTCCAGCCGTTATTGTGTGATTCAGTAACAAACATCTAAACCTCGAAACATCTTCATAAACTTTCACATTTATAATATTACTAGCGTTTACCCGCGGCTTCGCACGCGTAAACTATTCGGTCTGGTAGTTGCAATTGAAATTTTCGGGATTTTACAAAATTCCCCTGGAAATTTCCAAAATTTATATCGTGGTCTTCATTGAGGTTGTGTTGTGAATAACTGTACAAAATTCAAGACTCTAAACCCAGTAATGAAATTACAATTGTTTTCCCATTCAAATCCAAATTCAAATTCAAATCATTCATTTATCATTTCTGGCCAGTGGTTGTTATTTCGAGATTTTATCCCTAAATATCCCGTGGGAATATCGGGTCAAAAGTCGCTTATGTGTTATTCCAGAGATCCAGCTACCTATATACCAAATTTCATGACTCTAAGCCAAGCGGTTATTATTTCAAGATTTTATCCCTATCCCGTGGGAATATCGGGATAAAAAATAACCTATGTGTTATTTCAGAAGTCTATCTACCTACATACTAAATTTCAAGGCTCTAAGCCTAGTGGTTGTTATTTCGAGATTTTATCCCTTAGTATCCCGTGGGAATATCGGGTCAAAAAGTCGCTTATGAGTTATTTCAGACGTTCAGCTACCTACATACCAAATTTCATGACTCTAAGCCTAGCGGTTATTATTTCAAGATTTTATCCTTATCCCGTGGGAATATCGGGATAAAAAGTATCCTATGTTTTAATCCAGGTTATAAACTAACTTTTCGCCAAATTTCATCCAAATCCGTCCAGCCGTTTCAGCGTGAAAAAGTAACAAACATACTCACTCACTCACAAACTTTCACATTTATAATATTAGTAGGATAGGGCATAGGATGATAATACGTATTTTTCGGTATGTTAAGGAAAGTCCTAGGTAATAAAAACCAAAATTCTATAAAGCCAAAAACTGGTAGCCGAAAATTTAAGCCGAAAAGCCAGTCTCTACCACAGATAAGCTACATAGCCGCACAAAATATCTCAGCGCGCACACAAAGGCTTACAAAGGGTGTAGTCACAATGGCAGAGGGCTATCGAGTGTCCGACACAAACGTCTTTGGTGCACACTGTATCGTCCGCCAGGCCACAGCGTGCGGCGTGTGTCAAACAGTGTTGCCATCCTTGATTAAATTAAATGCATAGAACGGGGAATAGTTTGGGCGAGTCGTTTTCTTACAAAAAGTATTTTATCGGTTTATTTTGACGCGAATGCCTGAAGGATATGTTTTTCAAGCGCACGTGTTGTATGTGTGAAGAGTTTGAATGTTTAATAAATATCACGGGACACTTTGGCACCATTTTACTAGGAATTTTTGAGCTGATCACGATTTAAAATAGGTCCTTACTGTTGAATTAATTGTTATTTCAAAAGATATTGGTATGTTTCATGAAATATAGGTACTTAAGTCACTGTGTATGTATGTATCAACTACTGCGAAACGTAATAGTTGTTGTAATTTTAGCTGTAGAAATTGTCTCGCAAGTGAAGTTAACTGTAAGTTCTTTAGACAATAAATGTTCTTTAAACCGAAAGGGGCTTATAAGTTATAACTTTCTTAAAAGGCCAGCAACGGACCAATGATTCTCTCCGAGTAGTTGGTAATCATGGGCAGCGGTGATCATTTCCATCATTGTTTCTCAACTTGCCAACTTTTATGAAATGGCGCCATTTCACGATATGCCTAGGAATTTCGTGGTCTGGCGGATTTTACGATCGGCCGCCGACATGCCCAATATATATTTACTTACCACTAGGTACTAGCTCAGGTAATAGCAAGTTATTTAGACATCTAGTTTCATAGATATTTTTGCAGGTGGTAGGACCTTGTGCAAGGTCCGCCCGGATTGCTACCACCATCTTGCTCGCTAATCCTGCCGTGAAGCAGCAGTGCTTGCACTGTTGTGTTTCTGCGTGGAGAGTAAGACAGCCGGTGAAATTACTGGCACTTTTGGTATCCCATCTTAGACCTCTAGGTCGGCAACGCATCTGCAATACCCCTGGTGTTGCAGATGTTTATGGGCGGTAGTGATCTCTTACCATCAAGAGACCCACTTGCTCGTTTGCCATCCAGTCGAATAAAAAAAAAACAGAAAATACACACATGAAGCCCTTCGCAAGTCGTTATGAAATCTCTCATTACCCCAATGTCAACTATCCCTGTCTTTTAATATCTCGCTTTCATTACGCCTCTTAACTGCTCGTAACACTTTACTGTTATTATTATTTTTGCAAAGACAAGCTCGGGCTAACGATTGTTGGCTTTTATTGTCTGTAGAATTAAATTATGATGAAATTGTTGGGAATTGCCGCTTTGTTTATAGCAGATGTTTTGTGGAGTTTACTTTGAATGGGACGAGGGATGGCGGTAGTTATTTGCCCTTTTCGCTCTCGGTTCTAATATAAAAAGTAATTTCAATACGCTTGATTACTATGGCTTGGAACTGCGTCGAATTACGAATTATATGAAAACATCGTGAGGAAACCTGGACAAACCTGCGAAGCAATTCAATGGTGCGTGTGAAGTTCCCAATCCGCATTGGACCCGCGTGGGAACTATGGCCCGCCCTCTTGTTCTGAGAGGAGTCCTGTGGCCAGCAGTGGGACTTATATAGGCCGGGATGATGATATGTCATATGTGAAATATGCCACCGTTTCAGAATAACCTGAATTAGTTATTTTTGCAGATTTTCACTGGAAATCCACAAATCAAAAAGCCTTAGGATACTTATTATTATAATTATTATCCCTCGACAAATTTGATGTTTTGACAGTAAAAATATGTCCTATATTTAAATGTTTAAAACTGTCTAGGGATAAAGAACCGGCCAAGTGCGAGACGGACTCGCGCACGAAGGATTCGGTATCATCTATACAACATTCATTAGACATTAGCAAAAAACGGCAAAAAAAACACGTTTGTTGTATGGGAGCCCCCTTAAATATTTATTTTATTCTGTTTTTAGTACTTGTTGTTATAGCGGCTATAGCTATACGAGTACATAATCTGTGAAAATTTCAACTGTATCTATCACGGTTCATGAGATACAGCCTGGTGACAGACGTATGGACGGACGGACGGACGAATGGACGTACAGCGAAGTCTTAGAGTTTCCGTTTTTATCCTTTGGGTATGGAGCCCTAAAAATATCTCTAGGTACGTTTGATGAGCATTTTTTTTTTTTTTTTTTCAGTAATCAGTAACTTTATTTGCTAGAACATAGGTAGGTACAATAGTGGATGGTGGTATTTTACATTTTGGTCGCTATGTCTTACCCGCAAATGCAGGTGTACAAAGTATTTATCTATTTATCCTAAGTAATTTTACTATCCCAATTAAATAAAAACAATATTAAAATTATAATTAAAACAATCCATAACAATTAGTAAATGTCAAGAGATAAGTATAATAATGATGGAGTAAATATAATATGATAATTATTTAGCTTAAATTTAGACTTATAAACTATTGTTTACCATTTATATTTTTTTTAACTCATACATTATTAAAATGTCTTTTAACCCTTCGCATGTTCCGTAGGTTGTGTCCAGCAGCCCTTAATGGCATCATCATTTCCCCGCATAACGCATTTGTCTAATCTAAATTCGTGATGCTGTTTATTCTTCGTAATTAAGGTCCTCGAGCCTTGTTTATGAGGAACCCTTTGGGTTTATTTAGTGCTCCGCGGTTGCATACGAAGACGTTCTACTTAAGTTAAGTGTGAGGGTACGGCGGTTGTGGTACACCAAGGGTAAGGTCGGGTGTGCAGGGACAGAAAATAAAGTTTTTGATCAATAAATCAGCCAACTGTGAATCAGATCCACGTCTTTTTTTTTACCCCCGACGCAAAAAGAGGGGTGTTATAAGTTTGACCGCTATGTGTGTCTGTCTGTGGCACCGTAGCTCTTAAACGGGTGGACCGATTTGAATGCGGTTTTTTTTTTATTTGAAAGGTTTTCTAGCGATGGTTCTTAGAAATGTTTTATCGAAATCGGTTCAGCCGTTTCAAGATCATCAGCTCTTTTGTTCGCTGCGGTAGGAATCTTAGGCGCATAAAGGGTATTTACTTTACTTTCAAACATATTTGGGACCTAAAATTTGAAACACCCATGTATGCTATATAACTATGCAAGATTATGGAATTCTCGCCTGATGCTGCCAACAATATCCAGCACACTAGTACACTCTATAAAAAATAATAGCACGTATGTCGTGTTTGGATTCGTTTTGATCAGTAATTGATTTTATTAACTATGTAGTTTTATAAAACACAAAAAAATAAAAAACTATAATATTATTTTATAAACTTTTTGTTTAGTAGCTCAATGAAAATCTGACTCCAAAGTTATTTACTGGGTTTATTTCTTCGTAAAGTAAAAAACAGTTTTAAATAAAAATAATTTGACAGCGAGAGAGACGTGTACTAGCTGGTGTTGTCAGTCAGGTGTGCGGCGGTGAGGCGCGGGGGACGCGGCGTCGGCGCGCGCGCTCGGAGCTGTTCGGGAAACATCGGCGTTAACACTTTTTCTTTGCGGGTGTTGGCGCCTTTTTGTTGGCGATTTTACTTTATGCCCTAGATTAGAGCGTAAGTAAATATTTTTCATCACACTTGCTCGTAAACAGTGTCGTAACATGCAGGCTACCTTGCTTGCAACCCCCCAAATAAAACCCTCGACCTTAATGTGCTTGTCATGAAACCCGTGGTCGGTAAATGAGTCATTGCGCGTACAAATTTTCTTGTCATGAAGCCCAAGGTCGGTAAATGAGTCAATGCCCTTACTGATACTGCTGTACGGTGCGCGCACGTCGGGCACATGCTGCGGAAGGGGGGGGGGGAGCTGGCACTGCCAAGAGCGCAGTCAGCGATAACGGCAATTTTTGGAAAAAATATTAGTTTTTCTTTTACAAATATACCATTTTACTCGCAAATGTGATGAAAAATATTGTATGTCGCACGGGCGGTACTAGAATTACAATTACGAACATCGACTCATTAAAGCCTTCAGTCTTCGACTTCGGGCTTCTAATAGACTCTCGTTCGTAATTCCTTATTTACCGCCCTTAAGACACAATGTACTATTTTTTCACCTAGATCGGGAGGAGATTCGGGAGACGTGAAAAGGACCAACTCTACGGATTTCAGTTAAGGCTACTATATTGTACCACTAAATTAGTGACATTAAAGTTTCTTTAAATAGGTTGAAACATTTTTAGGTATATTTTTTTGACGACCAGATGGCCTAGTGGTTAGAGAACCTGACTACAAAGCTTGAGGTCCCGGGTTTGATTCCCGTGTCGGGGCAGATATTTGTATGAAAAATACGAATGTTTGTTCTCGGGTCTTGGATGTTTAATATGTATTTACTCGTAATTATGTATCTATCTATATAATTATATTTATCCGTTGCTTAGTACACATAACACAAGCTTTGCTAAGCTTACTTTGGGACTAGGTCAATTGGTGTGAATTGTCCCGTGATATTTATTTAATATGAAAAGTGTGGGGTTTTACTTTAATATGATTGTGAACGATCCATTATCCTATACTATTACACTCTAACCAACTGAATCGTGGCCCACTGTGGAACCTTTTCGTAGAAAAAATCATAGTGACATCGCATTACTTATAGACAAACCGCGTAACTGAGTCCTCGCCTGCGCGGTACAGGGGCGCGGGGGTAGGACGACAAAGGGGACTGAAGGAGGTGCGGGCGGCAGGCGCTTCTTAGCACAGCTCATTCCGGTTGCCGCCCGCACCTCCTTCAGTCCCCTTTGTCGTCCTATACCCCGCGCCTGTACCGCGCAGGCGAGGACTCAGTTACGCGGTTTACCTATAACAAGGGAATTAAAAAAAAAATCAAAAACATTTATTTCTAAGAATACAGTAAAATAAAAATAAACATTTTTTTTTCGAAAATTCAAACTGAGACATGGATGCACAGAAAAACCATAAAAAGAGACCAGCACTGGGAATCGAACCCAGGTCCTCAGCATCAACCCCTACACCACTGATGGACAGGAATCTAGACACGAATTTTTCCTATGCATACATATTTCAGGTTGCTTATTTCTAATTTGCTACTTAAGCAGCAGGACTAGCGACATCTATGTAGCGTCGACAGACGTCACACTCTTTCGGAACCAACCGCTCACCCAGACAAGAGATGTCGCTAGTAAGCAATCAAATTATGATTTTTTTTTTTAAATTTGGAGTTGAAATAAAAAATACAAAAAGACTCCAAAAAAACAATCATATTTTTTTTTCATTATGACATTTAATTTTACTGTGAGAACGTTCTACGGAGGGTCAGGAAACAAACTGTTCGACTGTTCAAGCAAAGCGTAATTAGTTCCTAGAAATTCCTCCCTTCTATGCAGTGCCATGCTTTGGTCCAAAGCAGTAATAAAACCACAGGACCACAGCAAAGCAAAATTAGACGCGAATAAAACTGAAGCCGAGGACCCCTCAGCTGTTTTACATTCTTAATTAATTTTCTTTGTGGGCCTTTCCCTGTTTTTCTTTTCGTATTATTTCAAGATTTATTACAGAAGAAGTGGACAGTTGAGTGATGCTAATAAAGTTAGGTCGTGATTCTTTTGTAAATTATTTTATACGAGACAGTTGACTATAAATTGTATGTTGTTGTGTAAATTGTTGTTGTATGTTGTTGTTGTTGTGTGTCGGACTATACATTTGATGTAAACCATCTTCTTTGTACCGTGTTCGAGCAAATAAATGACTGATTACTGATTACTGGGTTTGATGAAATAAGGACGAGACAGTTGATTTGAAATTCCGACATTTTACTAAACCGTTTAACCTTCGTCGGGTTAGAATTACACCTCTCCATTTCTTCCGTGGATGTCGTAAGAGGCGACTGAGGATATAGATTAAGGTATACCGTAGGTGATAGGCTAGCAACCTGTCACTATTGTACCGTTTTTGTCGAACTTAAAACCTAAAGTCAAAATACCATGAACGGGACTTATCACGCTATTTGTACACGAGTAATATTTACCTCGACGTTTCGGCAACGTTACAGTTGCCGTGGTCACGAGTAGACACAATAGTGTACAAATAGCGTGATAAGTCCCGTTTGTGGTATTTTGACTATGAGTGAGAATCACGAAAGTTTAAAACGTTATTTTAAAACCTAAAATTGCTAAAAGTGGCTCCGAAGCGGTAACGTTTCGTGTGCTCTGTCTATTTGGGGATACAGGCCTGATGTTTGTGTGTGAATCCTTAAATTATTCTGTTTTTTTTTAAATGGCCATCCTATAGAAAACTATAGGTTAGGTTTGTTTTAGAACAATTCTGAACAATTATTGGATTAAGATAACCTAACCAACAACAAGTTGGAAAATCCCCGACTTTGTCACTTCAAAGCTTAATATCTCTGAAACAGCTACACCGATTTTAATAAAACACGTCTAAGAATCATCGCTAGGAAACCTGCTTTCAAATAAAAAAAGCATTTAAATCGGTTCACCCGTTTAAGAGCTACGGTGCCACAGACAGACACACAGACACTGATCGCGGTCAAACTTATAACACCCCTCTTTTTGCGTCGAGGGTTAAAAAAAAGAGTTATGACAAACAGTTTAACACAGTAGGTTCGCTATTTGAAGGGATCGCTAATGCGGATCGGAATTATTTCCAAATATCCCTGTACATGATATAATCATTAACTTTATAATACGCCTTAGATATTAATGTCCTCTTGACAATAGATCCGAATTTTGTATCCGTTTCATTTATACTTAATATTTTTTGGAATTTTATTATAAAAACGTATGCAATTTCCCAGTAACGACTTTTTGGTTTTAGCCAGTCTGTAAGATGGAACTTTAAACTTCCCTGTGTTTCTAGTAGCCTTTGGCTTATCGACCTTAGTGGGAAAATCACATATGTTCTTCCTTACATACATGATTATTTCAAAAACACTGTTCGTAATGAGTTGTTTCCGGAGTATCATAGCAACTACTTAAGTACTTAGTGCTTGCGAGTCATTATCTCAGAGTATTTCGCGCCCTCGTCTAAGGGGGCCCTTACGGCAAGAACCTCATTAGCAGTGGTCCACATGCTAATGATGATTGTGAGGTTTAACAGTTTTGAATACACGGGACAGTGAAAGTTGAGGGTTCCGTACAAGTTTAAAAGCCAGCAGAAAGTTAGTTTGTACTTCATAATATTTCTATGAAAAATAAAGTTATTTTAATAACGTTTAAGTCGACAACTGTGAATAATTATAATAATAATAGAACGTTTATGACAAATTTCCAGTTATAACTAAGCTTTGCGATTTTACTCGTCTTGATAGTAGATAGAATATTCAAGTTGCAAAATGTCTACTGTTTACCGACTGGTGCAGATATTTGTATGAATAATACGAATGTTTGTTTTTGGGTCTTGGATGTTTAATATGTATTTAAATATGTATTTATCTATATAAGTATGTTTATCCGTTGCCTGGTATCCATAGTACAAGCTTTGCTTAGTTGGGACTAGGTTAATTGGTGTCAAGTGTCCCATGATATTTATTTATTTTTGACAATGTTCTAAGTGCAAAACGTCCAAGTTAAGAAACCGGCCAAGAGCGTGTCAGACACACCAAGATAGTGTACCGTAGCCATTACATTACATACATTATTATCATTATTATTATTTATAATGCACAGGCAGCTTATAGCTGATGCGTGCATATCATTGTTCACTTGTGTAATAGTCTTCAAAGTACTTATCAAGTCTGTTTTTAAAAGTATTCACTGAAGGTGCACTGATCACGTCTCGGGCAAACTGTCACACATTACATTACATTTTTCTAAGGATTTCGTATTGTGTACGGAATCTTCCAAGTTTACGTATATTTTATACCTTAGGCTGCTACTAATTCTCAAGCAATCCTAGCCATTAAAATTTTCTTTGTAAATTTGATATACTTACTACCATACTGATTGTTTTTAAATTTTCCATTTTAATGAAAATTTGCACTTTAATGTTAAATATTTCGCAAACAGATCACTGAATCGAAAAATCGGTCCCTACTTGACTACGGGGCCCTAATAATTTCCAGTTTTTAATTAAGTCTGTCATAAACCGTCTCAATATAAAAAAAGTCTAAGTCGCAAAATATTCAGTTTTAGAAGTTTTGCCGTATATTCTGTAGCAGAATTAACGTTAGCTAAAACAATTCAAAGTATTTGAACTGTGCGGCCGTCCCTCATGTCTCGTACCTCGGCATGTGGCGTCGCACGGGCGAATGAATAATGTCACCTGTTCTAATGATGTATGTAGATGATATGTTTAGAAATATCATCATCATATCAGCCGAAGGACGTCTACTGTCGGACATAAGCCTCCACCATGTTTAAAAAAGTTTGAGGAATAATATTTTTTTATGCGTGTTTTTTTGCTGGCTCTGCTTGTTCTCGATAAACTTGTATGCGGATGTATGAAAGAAATGATTTTATTAAATCTGCGATATTATCTACACACTCATCTGCAACATCGCGCTATTGAGAACTCAAGTACGCAAAATTAGAGCTTAAGAATATATACAAAAGAGTCATTGTTCTTTAGAAAACTAAAGAGGTTCCTGATTGAGCAGTGTCTTAGTACCTAATAAGATTTAAACGTTGTTATTAAAATTTAGTTCGCAAGGCTTAGAATAAGTTTTTATAATACTGCTGTGCCCTAACGGGGTTTTAGCCGAAACATGTAATCCTACTAAAATTATAAATGCGAAAAATTTGTGTGTATGTTTATTACTAGACGTATGTGGATAAAATTTGGCACGTAGGCTGGACGTCTGGAATAATTATGTATTGTTCCAGACGTATTATTCCCACGGGATAGGGATAAAATCTTGAAAAAAAAAACAACCGCTGGGCTTAGATTCATGAAATTTGGTACAGTTGTTCTTAGCGCAATCTCAATGAATAAGAATGATGAATGATTTATAAGAATGAATTTAATTACTTTAGATCTTATATAATATAGTCGTTAAGATAAATTGTATGTCGTATTGACATGTTACAGAGAAACGTATATATAAGTCATACCACCTGTGTAATGTATTACCTGTAACACACAATAAATACTTTGACTTTGAATTTGATGAAGATCACGATTTAAATTTTGGGAATTTTGGGGTACAATAATCCAAGCTCCATAGACTTTTATGATTTAATACACTTCCGATACAGGCGACTTATTACACCAAATATTTATTATTATTTACTCACACACACATACACACACACACACACACAATAATATATATATATATATATATATATATATATATATTGTGTGTGTGTGTGTTGTAATGTGTGTGTTGTGTGAGTAAATAATAATAAATTATTTGGTGTAATAAGTCGCCTGTATCGAAGTTATTACATACACATATATATATAATTATATATATATATATGTATATATATATATATATATAGGAAGTCATTATAAAACCACATTTAAAATTATAATAATCTTAGTTAGGTTATAGTATATAAGCAGTAGCAGGAAGTAATTCGTAGTAGTTATGTAACGCATGTTTTAACCGGTCTTATTTCCTACCTGGATCCTGTAACACAGGGACTCCTAGCTCAGGATCCAGAGCCGTAGACTCTTGTTTATAAGTTTTTATGCAATAAATTATTTTCATTTTCATTTTTTCATATTTTCATTCCCAGGGGATTTTTTTCAAATCCCGAAAATTAAATTGTAACTACGAGATCGTATAGTTTACGCACGCGAAGCCACGGGGAAACTAGTATCTATGTATGTAAATGCCTTATTGTACATAAAACACAAAAATAATGCAAAATACTTTATACTATTCGATGTTATTATTATTATTATTTTTCTCTCCATCTAATGTATTTTTATGTGTATCGAATATGTGTAAATAAATGTTTCTCTCTCTCTCTCTCTCTCTCTCAAAAAGAAAACAACAAAACAAAATAGTACAAAGGCGAACTACTACTACTAGTTAGGTACTTATAAAATCATGTAAAACACATAAAAATACAATAACTGAATTATTAATTTTCTGGTACAGTCGCCATCAGATATTTCGGAGCGGCCAAGGTGATCAAAAATATCGATACATGAACTTTAATACCTTGATAATAGAGTGCATGTGCCGATATTTTTGACCACCTTGGCCGTTCCGAAATATCTGATGGCGACTGTACAAATGAAACAATACAATGTGGGTTATTTGTAAACACCAGCGTTTTTTGTTTTGAGATAACGCCTTAAACTAGCAGTACTTATTACATTACACACATATTTGAACTAAACTAAACCGCCAACTACCAACATACTCCCGCACCACCCACTACGTAACCTTTTTACAACTAACAAAACTTCCAAGCACCACATTTATCATGCACCGTCAAGGAGCGAGGGAATGCGCCCGGCACACGCAGAATTGCATTTGCATATGGACTCTAGTGCAGCCGTAAAACACTTCGCTAACACTCGCGGTGAAGGATGGCTGTGAATTGGTTACCTAACATGCTGCCAATCCTGCCTGGCCAGTTAAATAACGAGTTTACTGAATATCATTAATAATACGGTGAGCTTTCTCCTGAGTGTACCTTCTGTCGGTTTTTTCCCGTTTTCTCGGATTTCATTTGCCAAAATTTCACAATCCGTAACTATTTATTTCTCATAATAATTATATGACATACGCACTCCAAGATCAAGTCTAAATTAAATTAAAAGTCTAGTCTAGTCTAAATTAAAAGGAGCATTATTTTTTGTATTGATACGTTACTGATCTGTGAGTATAAATATTTCTATACTATTTGGAATTTTTTGAAGCCATAATGGTACGTATGCTATAAACTTCAATATCCATATTTTCAGGTGATAGGTTATGTGTAGGTACTTTGGCAAATGAAATTAGTATTATTATATTTAGCCTATAACTGTGTCCCATTGCTGGGCAAAGGCCTCTCCTCTTGATTTCCACATCTCCATATCCAGAGCTATATTTGGCCACTCACTCAGTTCCGCGTCCAGGTCATCTCGCCATCTCCGCTTCGGCCTGCCTTGCCGTCGGTGCCCGTCATGTGGTACCCACCATGTGGCTTTGTGCGCCCATCTTTGTGGGTGCATCCGGCAGACATGCCCGGCCCAGTCCCACTTAAGTTTGGCGGTCGCTTTTCCAACATCAGCTATTCGAGTCTTGGAGCGCAATGTGGTGTTCCGGATACGATCAGTCATTTTTGCCCCTAATATGCTGCGCTCCATAGCTCGTTGGCAAACCTGTGACAGGTCAGCTATGTGAAAATTAGTTGTGTTATGATAAAAGAAGGGTTATTATTTATGTTAATTGTACCTACTTGCATTATTATTCAAGCAACTTTATAATCAGTTGGAAGACGCCCACTGCTGGACACCCCGGATGATAACCCCGGATTTTGGAGCAGGAGCTAGGGCATATCAACATTTTTTTTTATATTTTGCGTTCACGACATGTTTCGACAAGCGGGTACATTTCAAGTTAACATTTTATCGTCGAAATAGATCCAGTTTATTGCAAGAAACTTCTTGAAAGTTCAGGGCGTCTGAAGACAGAAGGACACGTTTTAATTTGTGTTCGGAACAAGAAATCCTATAAGTAAAGAACTCGATACGCAAAGTTTGGAACTGAAGACTTAGGAGGAAGGTACTTGAGTTATCCGAAATGAGAGAAATCGTGTTTTTTGCCAGATACTAAAGCTTTTTGGGTTTCATACCTGCATTAGTTGGACAAAACAGGACAGAACCTTTATTGAATCACTTTGTTGATCGTCTGTCTATCTGTCTTTCTGTCTAGACCCTTTTACAACCCGTGGAGGTATCAAGCTAAAATTAATATAGCTCATGTCAGCTTAGGTCTGGCTAAGTCTTTAAGAAATGAAAACATCATTTCTAAGTCGACGCAGAAGTCTGAAAATCTATTTTTTATTTCTGTTTATATCAGTAAACATTCAATATGATCCTACACTGCGTGCATTTTGCTTAGGAGAGAGAGTCTGCTAACACTAGTAACTATTCACAGACACCTACATACGGAACCCTCGGTGCATGAGTGCAACTCGTATTTGGCTGATTTTTTTACTCAGCCTGAAATAAAAAAAAAAGATCTAAGTGAACGGCGCAGTGTTTTAATCGACCAAAATCCGCAGTCCCCGCTTCAAACAACCTATCTCACTATCACATGACTACATCAATATCCTCCATCTGTCATTTATGACGGGCCTTATTAAGCCTGGCCGTATTAAACCATCATTTCATTCGACCATAACAAACCGACATTGCAATACCCTTTATAATTACAAACTGGATCCATTTAATCAACGAATCGTATCAGGGCCAAGAAATCTCAACAAGGCCGTAAAACCTTTTTACGATTCCGGGCTCCTTAGCAATAATTAGAAGCGAGGCTGTATTCAATCACCGGATTTAGTGCCGGATAAGGCCCGGGCCATAAAATGCAAGAAGGCCTCCTAGGACATGCTTATGATGCGTAATTATGGTGGAAATGGGCCGTAATATGTGATGATGTTTGCGGGGTTGTTATGATTTGGAATAAATTGTTTTATGTTGAAAATGTATTCCAGTTTCATTTAAGCCTCGCGGTGGCTTTGTTTACGTCCAAGACACAAGTTTTGGAGCGCAGTGCGCTGTTCCAAAGTCGATCGGAGTCAAATGACATTGTAAGTAAATCAGTTTAGAAAAATAAAATATGTACCTTCTTGAGTTTCTTGCCGGTTTCTTCTCAACGGAGGTGTTTTTAACCGATGGTAGACTTCACTCATATTTAAGTGCTTGCCCACACACTTATGCTCAATTTTATGAATGTGTGAAGTCGCACATTGCAGTGTAAATATGTAAACAAGCATTCAATGTCAAAAACCTCTGTTGAAAAGAATCCGGCAAGAAACTGAACAAGTTTTATTTTCAAAAGTGATGTACAATGTTACGTTACTATTTATTTGATAGTTATAGGAGTTTATCTATTTGCTACAAAAGTTTCAGTAAGGCAGCAAGTCATCTACATAAATAGAAACCAGAATTTGATCAAATCTTGCAGCTTGATGATGCATCTTCAAACAGTATCTAATTCATTGAAGGATGATTGAGGCTAATGCGCGTGAGA
>NC_133473.1:1213458-1242729 GCF_025370935.1 Choristoneura fumiferana | reverse complement strand
GAACAGAGCCATTATAAAAAAAAAAAAAACAATTAAATATTATTCTATTCATCATACATTTCTTGTGCCAAATTGAAAAATTAGACAGCAAAATTGCGGTTCTAACAAAAATCCGCGAAATCAAACATATTCTGTTTGGTCAATTTTAATCGCTAAAGCAAGAGGTTTTCGTATGCCCGAGACGTATTTTGTCCAATATTAAACGAGCGACATTGGTTAAATTACTTACGAATATTCATTTAGTTATGATAATGAGTTCTACTGATATTGACTATGTTTTAATATAGTGTTTATGCTTCGTGTGTTAGTCCTTATGTTTCAACAACAAAAACAGACTTTATGGCTTTAGGATCAGACAGGCTGATTGATAGATAGGCATTAATTTATAATACTCATTGAATTCCAGGATAAAAAAGAAAATGCGAATAAAACAAGCACTGGTGTGGGAAAAAAAATAGATAGATTATTTAAGTACAAGCGTTACCAGAAAAACCAGTATTCTATTACATCTATGAGAGAGACATATAAGTCATGTGTTCCCACATCAGGATAAATTCATAAATATTCAGCATAATAAAATCGTGAAATGCCCGCATTAAGTAGAACGCCAGAGCACGACGATGCGTGCATTTTTGGCGTATGCTGGTATGAACCACTTCCTATCAGCAAACTACTCACAGCGAATGTTCTGCTTAAACACAGAATTTATATTTCAAAGGGCACCAAAGCCTTCCTATACCACCAGCGGGTAGGACAGGATTGGCTTGAGATAACCGAAGCCGATGATTACTTCGATGATTTCAGTTTGTAGGTACGGGACATCCTTGAAGTAGCCCGTGAGGAATTGGCTTTATCCGCCAATTATTATAAACGCCAATGATGAAGCAAATACCTATGAGGTTTTAAGAAGAAGTTGGTAAGTTGAAGGAGAAGTTTCCGTCTTTACACCTTCGAATAAAACCCACTAAAGCCTGTCAACTATTTCAAAACTGTGTGGCTCTAGGTGTGTAACTTTGTACGGGATCAAAACGAAGATGATATTCAAGACGTAATAGTACATTGTGTCTTAAGGGCGGTAAATAAGGAATTACGAACGAGAGTCTATTAGAAGCCCGAAGTCGAAGACTGAGGGCTTTAATGAGTCGATGTTTGTAATTCTAGTACCGCCCGTGCGACATACGACATTTGCGAGTAAAATTGTTATATTGTAAAAGAAAAACCAATATTTTTTCAAAAATTACCGATACCGCTGGCTGCGCTCTTGGCAGCGCTCTGCAGCATGTGCATGGCGTGCGTGTGCAGCGCACGCACGGAGCAGCAGCACGCCATGCAGGAACAAACTCATTCACCGACCTTGGGCTTCATGACATGAAAATTGGTACGGGCAATGACTCATTTACCGACCGCGGGTTTCATGAGAAGCACATTAAGATCGAGGGTTTTATTTGGGGGGTTGCAACCAAGGTGGCCTGCATGTCACGACACTGTTTACGAGCAAGTGTGATGAAAACGAAGATAAAGCCGTGGTGGCTAGTGGTTTGACCTCTCGCCTCTCAAGCAGAGGGTTGTGGGTTCAAACCCCGGCTCGCACCTCTGAGTTTTTCAAAATTCATTTGCGAAATTACATTTGAAATTTACCACGAGCTTTTCGGTGAAAGAAAACATCGTGAGGAAACTTGCACAACCTGCGAAGCAATTCAATGGTGCGTGTGAAGTTTCCAATCCGCACTGGACTCGCGTGGGAACTATGACCCAAGCCCTCTTGTTCTGAGAGGAGACTGTGCCCAGCAGTGGGACGTATATAGGCTGGGATGATGATGAAACGAAGGTAAAATAAAAGTAAAAAAATAAAAATTGGCCGCGTGGTGTCATTGAGAATTGCACCCACCCCATCTTCTTCCCGTGGGTGTCGTAAGAGGCGACTAAGGCAAAAATCGGAGCATTGGCAGCAGCATCCTCCGCAAACTATCAGGCATAACTGCGGTCGCCAACCCGCCTGCCAAGCGTGGCGACCAAGGCATTTTCCCCAAAGGATAAAAATGAACCCACACAATTAGCCCAGACCTCTAGTCCCCGGCGGCCCTGCTATTCCTGGCTCCGGTACAGGCCATGGTAACGGCGGGCAGGGGTGCTATAGCTAATCACCGGCAGAGGCCCGGCTACCAAAATCGACAACCTTTGCCCTGGCAACAAATAACTGCCGAACACTGCGGACCGATGAAAAGATACTGGAACTGGAGGAAGAATTGAGCAGGTTACGATGGGGAATCATAGGGTTGTCAGAAGTCCGTAGAGAAGTCAACTATACGGTTGTGGAATACTCTTGTCCCCACTCTTGTAACAATATACATTTACGTGAAACATAAACATGTGAATAATATGAAAATACAAGCGTTACCATAGCTACCTACTTGTAATTCAAGGCTTGTACCGTTCGAGAAATAGGGCCCAGATCGGTCACGGGAAATGTTTAATCGCATACATTCTTTTTCACATTTACGTAACAAATCTGGTTTACAGGACGCAAAAACAATAGAAATACGTGCCCTTACACAAGCCAGAAACAATGTAGTAAGTTCAAATAACAAAAGACATTCCGGTCATAAGTTTTGTGTGCTACGCTTTGCGCATTCCTTCGTCACAGTAAAAGGAATTAGTTTACAACTTAATACATATTTTTAGCATTCTCAGGTTCAACACAATGGTATAGGAGTTCAAATCCTAAATGATGACCTAGCTCAATACGCGATGGAGAAGGAAGGATACTGCGGCGCCATGTCACGAGCCTGTCGATACAAGCAAGTGAATTTCGCTATTGCAACAGCGAAGGGGTCTCCATTAAGGTATTGTTTTTATTATTACCCGACTGCCCGAAGGAGGGTTATGTTTTTCGAGCGTATGTATGTATGTGGGTATGTCTGTCCATTTCTTTGGTCCTCGCTGCAGCCTAAACGGCTAGACGGAGTTTAACATATGAGGTATCATTGGATTTGTCATAACTGTCGGAGTGACATAGGCTATACAATATTTCAATATGGCGTCTACGAAAAAAAACATGGCGGAGGAATAAAAAAATATATTTAGTATTGTAACAATATGGGTAGGTACCAAATGAAGGTTAATAATTAGCCCATTCTAAATATATACGGATTATAATACTTTTAATCTACCGTTTTCACATAAATATCAAAAAAGTGTAAAATAAAACATTAAGGGGCTGTTTCACCATCCATTGATTAGTGTTAACTGGAGGTTAGGTGTGATGCCGTCTCTATTTATTTTGTTCGAATAGACGGAGACGGTATCACATTTAACCGTCGGTTAACGCTAATCAATGGATGGTGAAACAGCCCCTAAATTAAGTCAAAAAAATCAAAAAACCCGGCTGCCAAAACTAAAAGGAAGAAAATAAGTCTATTAGTGATCTAGAACTCTGTTAAGTAGCAAATTTAAAGTTCAACAGTCGGGACCCATTTAAATCGTGACGCTCAAAAACTCTTAGTAATGGGTCCCGACTATTGAACTTTAAATTTGCTACTTAACAGAGTTCTAGACGAGTAGACTTATTTTCTTCCTTTTAGGTTTGGCAGTCGGGTTTTTTTTTAGTTCTGAGAGTATGGAAAATGTATCATGACTTTGCGGCGTTTATTTTTGAGAAACTTTGTCCTTAGTCAGAGGACAATAGAAAAATTAAAGTCTTGTGACACCTTTGGTGATCCTATCTCGGCGCTTACCTCTCTCAAAGATAAGGAAAGTAATGCGGCCAGCATCATGCGGTCAGCGCCTGGGGTAGAGAATCTCGACATCGTTACGTACTTTCAGTTTTCTTTTTTCTCCAATTACTTTTCATTAATTTCATTTGTTTTTTTGATAAAATCTTTAATGATACTAGACCTACTTTTAAATTATAGCGACAAATCATTTCTATTTAAATATAAATAGTACACGAGTCACTCATAGTTGTAGTAAAAGCATGAACATTCTAAATTTCAGCGAATTCTCTATGTATGTAGTTTCAGAAGGTATTCTCTGGTGTCATACAAACAACACCTGCTGAATCCGTCATCAGTCCCTCGTAAAATCATCACCCCAATGTGTTGTCATGGGAACTCGTGTGTGCAAAATTTCGTAAGAATCTGGCAAAAATAGTCAAAAATGCTATGAAAACATTTGAGAAACAAACAAACGTCAAACAAATAAAGAAACCAATAAAATAAAACCGTCTTTAAATTAATGTTACTCGACTCGGCATGTATGATTAAATTATTTCCGTTCGGCCAGTCTAGGTAATTTCACGTACCTAAATATTTATCAAAGTATCATGGAATTTATAAGCAAATGTTGCTATTTGGCTAAATATGTATTTAATTCAAAAGCGTAATCATATTTTTTGCTTTTTTGTTTGTAAAAACTCAAAAGACAAAGGGTCTCGCTCGAGCAAGGTTCACATGCCAAGTAATTCATTGAAACATTAATTAGATTCCTGACTTTTTTATGAAATCATTTCTTTTAACTTGCAATTCATGCTTATTGTCTATGTCTATTATGTAACCTTTCATTCTACACTGTATTTTAATATATACTATGGTCCTCCTTATCGGTTTCGATGACGGTGACTCTAAAAACTATTCTATAAATTATGACGCCTATTATATTATTTTAATAACATTAATAGCATACCAACTAGTAAATAGGTAGTACCTTTAAAATCATCTGCAAATACTTTAGAACCATTTGCCGTTAATGACTTTTCACATTCTGTGATTTCGTATTTGTGTTTTTGACGACTGAATTTGATTTTGCTGTGACAAATTACAATATACATAAATACCTACATGTATATTAAATTATACAAGGTGTCTTCAAATTCATCGGGGATATTTCAGCAGGTGGTTGGATTAGTTGAACTCAAAACCCCTATAAATATTTTTCGAAGCTTTTTATTTGTGGTTATATATTTGAGCGATAAGTATCATAGTAATTATAACGAACTAATAATAGTAATTAACTTAATCATAGAAAAGCACCACTTTGCTAAAACTCCAACCTATCCTCCACAGTAAAATCACAAAAAACATGCATCTAGGAGCTTCCTCAATGTGCGAAATAAGTAATATCTAACTAAAATATTCATGGATTTATTATTAACTACGGTTGAGGCTTATATTTGCCATGCAAATTTCAGCTACGCTCAATAAATAATGGAATTAATGAAAGTTTCACCGACACCGACGATCGGTTCCCGTTGGTACACTTGACACGTGCAACATGAGCGGTCAAGGTGCATAAAATACCTTCGAAAATGCCCCAGCTCTATTAGTACTGCAGCCATTAGAAATACGTAGATAACGACTATAATATTGTATCACTTGGTGCGTTAGTGTAATCATATTAACACATAACACTTTCTTCCTAATTATTATACAACTTTGACGAAAATGTTTAAACATGGTAGCTACCATTCAGTATAATAATTTTTCATTCATTAGTTATCTACTGATTTATGTCGTACTCTGCACTTAAGTAAGCAAATGATTTGCAAACAGACACACGCATTTTTATTCTGGCTGACAATTTATTGTAATAAGATTTATTTTTTTGTATACATTTGACGATCCTTTTGTGAATTTCTTGTAATTAACTGACATGTGTTTATAATGTATTTTTTCAAAAGGTAATAAATAAATCTTATCTAATCTAATCTAATCATCTCATGACAAATAGGGATTAATTGCGGCAGTTTCTTTGGATGTTCCGTCGAAGGAACTATTTTTGTTTCGCAGTAGCACCTTGAATTCTTGCATAGGAATAAGGGCGAAAAAATAAACGCAGTTCTTCCTTCATCTCTGGTGAAGGAACTTATGCGAAAAACTTAATACCAACTAAATTAAATCAGCTTTTATCCTATCATAAAATAAAAATAAAGCGCATGTGTTTAAGAATAAGAACCCACAGCTTCTAATTTACTTTTGAAATGCAAACTTACAAAGACGCTTAGTCGAACTTGCTATACATTCAAGTTTAATAAAATCCTTCAAGATGATGTATCAAGACGAAATAGGCCGACAGGGAGAACTAATAGCGCTTTCATGTAAACGCTGACTTTATCTTTTCTCCGAGAAAAGCTAGAAGAGAAATAATCTCTAAAACTTCACGGTAAAATGAGGTTTGAGCAACATTTCAAGCTATATAAAGCAAACTTATTTGCAGTGTAATAACTAGACCCTGTCCCGCGGGATGACGAGGTGCTAGTAACTATGCGATGGTTTATTCGATTACGGGATGTTAATATAAGTTTAATTGAATGAAAACAATATTGATTTATCCGAGGTTACTGGAATTAACAATTGTAACTCGATTTTCCCGCGACTTCGTCTTAGCAGCATAACTAACATAATAGTCAAGAATAGACTCACAACCTGAGACGTCAGTTGGTATACCTACCACTTAGGTTCGCGATTAACAACGATTTATCGTCGCTAACTAAGGTGGTGTATACTTATACAAAAACGTAGAGAAAATATGAATCGTCTATTACAAATGTCGTCTATTACTTATGTACCGTCCATGAATAAACGTCTCCTAGATCTAATGTAAAAGCTATACATATTCTATGCCACATTAACCACGATCTAAGATTAGTTGATTTAGCGCAGGCCGGACCGGTAGATATAATTTTTAGGGATCTATTAGGGATACAAAAATCTCATGTCATAATATTTAAAATCTGATCGAAACTATTGAACTCGAAACAATCGAACAAAATTTACAAACTGACATTAATAGGATGCCTGGATGCCGTGCTATGGGCCGCATATTTCTTGCATTTTAGTAAGAATACGAGTAACTTACTCGTGCGGATACTTAGGAACGATTCCTACATTCCAAGAAGGTACAACCTAAGATCGCAGCGTAAAATACGAAGGCGGATGTGGATGCAGAGGTTTTCTACTGGAATATTTCCACTTAGGTATTAGAGACGGAGGCGGAGTTCCATTTAAACAGTACTGATAACTAAAAACTCACTAAAACACGACTGAAAAGACAAGGGTGAAATTTTACAGAGTATTACAGGAATATCCATAAGATGGAATAGAGGTTAATTATTCCACTAACGTATGGAATGTACTACATACTAGCTTTTGCCCGCGCCATCGTGCGCGTGGAATTTGGTTATCGCTCACTGTTCACCCTCGGGAACTGTGAATTTTTCCGGGATAAAAAGTAACTTATGCCATTCTCTGGCCCATAAACTATCTCGTTGCCAAAAATCACGTCGATCCGTCGCTCCGTTTCGACGTAAAAGACGAACAAACATAAAAACACACGCTTTCGCATTTATAATTTATTAATATGGGTTTGATTCTATGACTACTTAAAGGAGTAAAAATGTAAATGAAACCTTATTACTTTATTAATGTTTAATGTTTATTACAGAAAAAGTTATATAAAGTTAAATAAATAAAAATTAAAAAGAAAAAAATTAATATAAAACTTAATTATAAATCATTTTTTTCTTGCTATTAATATTAAACCACAAATTCAAATTCTTAATAAAATTAAACCAAAAGAAATTATATCACATCCAAATATAGACCTTAAATTATTAAAATTACTACCTTTTGCCCGCGGCTCCGCCCGCGTGGTATTCGGTTATCGCGCGCTGTTCCCTCGGGAACTGTGCATTTTTCCGGGATAAAAAGTACCCTATGTCACTCTCGGGCCCATAAACTATCTCTATGCCAAAAATCACGTCGATGCGTCGCTCCGTTACGGCGTGAAAGACGGACAAACACACAAACATACAAACACATCGCATTTATAATATTAGTATGGATTAAAATGTTATAGATAAATTAATAAAAAAATATATTAAAACAAATAAAAATATTTGAACCAATCAAAATATATATTTAATAAAACATAAAGGAATTTTAAAAATTACACATTGAACATTATTTTGTACCAGACTTTGCCTGTGTAGGTACTTAAATCATTAGATCCGGAACTTGAAATGAAATTCCAAAATATAACTAAATTCCCATTTGATTTCCGAATACTTTTATCGTGCTCCGTTGCATAAAAATCAGCCGTGTCAAATTTCAAGTCCATAACCTACTGTAAATGCGGATGTTATTCCGATCCAGCGGGAATATCTGGATACACATACCTACTATAACAAATTTCATCCAAAACCGTCCAGCCGCTTTAGAGTGAAAGAGTAACGACCACACACGTACGCACACAGAAACTTGGCATTTAGAATATTTTCGTAAAATTAAGAGTAAAACACAAAGAGGTTTACCTACATTCTTACCTAATTTTCCCGGCCGGAGGAATAAATGAGTGATGATGAATACTATGCTTTTTAGGTTTTTAAGTGACTGATAGTCTACTAAGGTTAACTGTATTTTTGACTTGAATGTATTTCTATTTCCATACAGGCTGTTCCTCACGGCTTTGCCCGCACTGCAGTTTTTTTTCATAATTATCACAATATGTTTAACACAAATCATGTCCCGACAATAACGAACACAGCAAAAAATAATTTTCCAATTTGGTGTGATCGTTCAAAAGTTTTGTGTGTCAAGTTAAGTACATATATTTCATCGATTGATTTTTATATTTAAAAACTATTGTAATTGTAACGCTTGTATTTTACACATAAAATTATAATATAATTATATTTATTATATTATAATTGTTTTCTGCACTGATTTCTGTATCGCTTACTATATCTGGTGTACAATAAAGAGTCTTTGTGTTGTATTGTATGTAAATTCTGATAATCATTTTGCGAAATTGAGAATTTTCGCCATGTTTGATCAGACTTTACACTAAATAAAAACTATCGATTTGAACACTGATGTATTAAACTGGATTTGAAGAATAAAACAGTTGAAAAGAACACATATTACGAGGGACAGGCGCAAACTTCGCAGTAAATTTTCAGTGCAGGAAAGCTCCCAGCTCCCACTATCTGGTTGAAATCTCGCTTCTGCGCGGTAATTCCCAGTTGAATACTGAAAACTCGTAAATTTACATGGAGCCCCGTCAGAAGGGTACTCTCTCTACATATCGAATTTATATCTACTGCTCCATTTTTACGGTACACGGTTGAAGGACGTGATTTTTAACGACAGTTAAAAATTTACATTTTATATGACACGTACGGTTTATGACGCGGTAGAAGAGAAACGGCACTTTAGTGGCATACGGGTTGCGTAGACATCAACATTTTTCTCTTTAATTGGAAAACGGATGTCCAATTATTACAAGCAATCAAAAATATATAGAGAATACCGAAAATATCCACATTTTGAGGGATGTACTCCATCACAAAAAAAAACCATTTGATCTTCTTGCACACAATATTCATCAAAAAAAGATTGCCATACAAATTGGCGAATTGTATCCGAAAAACCTATAGAGTATATTCCACTTGTCCTACTTGAAATTTAGTATTAAGGTAGCTCATAATGATACACAACTAATAAGAAAAGTCTGAAAACACTTTATTTTATTTCTGTCAAAATAAGATAGTATTAAACAGATTCCAGCTTGGTAGTAAGTAAAAACAAGGAACCATTTTTCTGTCGTAACATATTTTTCAAGTTTTTGTGACGCTTCGTTGACCTTTCATTTATATTTAAACTGTATATGGTGCCGTGATATTCTGCAGTGTTATAAATAAAGATATGACTACCCCTATAATGTATTTTTGAGGGAGCGAATCCCCTGTGTTGATTTTTCTGGCCGGGCCGCAAGATGAGCTTTTTCAAGTCGATTTATGTATTTTCACTCCCCTCACGTTAACGTGAAAGCCTAGTCTCGGTCACGGCAAAATCCTTTATGCCATAATTCCACGTGAACCTCGCCGTGTTTTATTTTCTTTAGCCTCCGCCTAGGCTAAAAATACACTTCATTTCTCATGCTCGTAAAGTTGTTATTTATGCTGGATCTAGACGACATCATTTTTTTTTATGATCTAGTGCACAAAGTAAAATCTTCAGTTCTTAGATGAAGATTTTTCTAAAGCAATCAGACGCAAACAGCCTCAAACAAAAAAGTTTTTACTTATATATATTTTTTAATTATTCCTAATTTATGATAATTAATCAACAAACTAAATAAAAATAAATTAAAGATACATTAAAAAAGCCGCAATAGCCTAATGATGTAGCCTCTCAAGCGGAGGATTACGGGTTCAAACTCCGGCTGGCACATCTTAGATTTTTCGAAATTCATGTGCGAAATTACATTTGAAACACGAGCTTTACGGAGAAGGAAAATATCGTGAAAAAACCTGCACAAACCTGCAAAGTAATTCAATGGTGTGTGTGAAGTTCCCAATCCGCGTTAGTCCAGCGTAGGAACAACGACCTAAGCTAAGCTTTTGAGAGGAGGCCTGTAACCTGCCGGCCGTGGGACGTATATAGACTGGGATGATGATGAATAGGTACTTCTTCTTCTTCTATTCTTCTACTTAATTTTTATTCTTCTACTTCTTCTTCTTTTATTTTATTTCTTCGCAATCGAAGTGAAAAGCAGAGTTTAAAACTCGAGCATTAAAAAAAACATTTTCCTCTCGACGTGTCTATCCACCCTCGCCGTAGCGGCTCGCGTGGCTATATAAACATCTCGGGTAAATGGCTTGTTTTATGCTCTTATTATACAATCTACTATTTGTTTTAGAGAGGGGATTAATCTAGCAATAGTTGACCTAAAGGCTAATGGTATTATTAGTAAGCTTTGGCGTAAATGGATGGTCGCCACTAAGAAATCGGAATGCGACGAAACCAAAGACGAGGTAACAATAACTTGGTTGTTGGTATTATGGTATTGTATTAATAATAAGTATAATATATTTATCTAGCTCTTTATTTAAATCTATTCAACATCTAGAACCTTTAGTTCACTCTTTAGTTTAATTCATCAGTTTCATATATTTAAGAGCCTCTAGAACTTGTCGGTGGAGTAATCGCCATTCTGTACGCCTCGCTGCCAACGCTTTTAGCTCCTGATACGACAGTACATTGACCTTCTCTTTGGCTTTATTCATAAACGCACGTCTCGGCCTTCCCCTGCCTCTCCTGCCTTCTATTTTCCCTTCAATTATTGTTCTTATGTAATTATATCAGGTGCCCCAACATAATCCCTCTTCTATTCTCTGAACAGCAGTCTCAGTCTACTAAATTCAACACCTCTTCGTTTGTTTTTCTTCCCGTCGAACTTATAGCTTTGAGTTTAGTTATTGGTGTCACGATATTTATTTCTTAATGTATTTTATTTCTGTATGTTTATAATAAGTTTTTGGTTGAATCTGTATCACAAAGTGGATAAATAACATGGACGTAAATATCTAATTCATGAATGCATTTGTGTCAATATCAAGCTCCCATTAAGTTTTTACGTTCAGTGTTAATTTAAGACCGTCGGTAACTATGCAAGCGTTTACGAGTGCTAGTTCTGGCAAACATTTCGGTTTCAAGTTTATGTCATTCAAAGTGCTCGTTTCAATCCGGCTTTGAACGCAAGCCATTTTGCAATAAACTTGTATTGGCTTTGACGAAGTCAAAACGTTCATAACTTTCTTCTTAATGCTTTTGTTTGGTTTCATGTTTTGTTGGCTTTTATTGAGAATGTTGGGTTTTCAGGACACGAGCATAACCGAAATGACGCTCAGCCAAGTGGCTGGGATATTCTACGTGCTGGTGGGTGGTCTGTCGCTAGCGCTGGGCGTGGCGCTGGTGGAGTTCTGCCAGCACGGGCGCGCGGAGGCGGCGCGCGCCAACGTGCCGCTGCGCGCCGCGCTCACGGCCAAGGCGCGACTCGCCTCGCGCGGCGACCACAAGCCGCACGCGCACCCGCACCCCGCGCGCCACGCTCAGCGCGACCACGACCGCCTCGGCTGGAACGGCGGAGCTTATGCTGGCGTAAGTGTTAGAGCGCTCGCTCACGGCCAAGGCGCGACTCGCCTCGCGCGGCGACCACAAGCCGCACGCGCACCCGCACCCCGCGCGCCACGCTCAGCGCGACACGACCGCCTCGGCTGGAACGGCGGAGCTTATGCTGGCGTAAGTGTTAGAGCGCTCGCTCACGGCCAAGGCGCGACTCGCCTCGCGCGGCGACCACAAGCCGCACGCGCACGCCACCCCGCGCGCCACGCTCAGCGCGACCACGACCGCCTCGGCTGGAACGGCGGAGCTTATGCTGGCGTAAGTGTTAGAGCGCTCGCTCACGGGGCACTTAATATTCGGCGTGACACGCTGGTGGAGTTCTGCCAGCACGAGTGCGCGCTAACCACAAGCACGTATACCAGTAAATCTTATTATTTTGACTATATCTTTTAGGTGACGTGAGACATCTAAATATGCTATAAAGAAGAGAATAGTTAAGGAAGAGATTACCTACTTAAGTAACATTAATTTATTTTGCTATAGGTACTTAAAACCAGTAACCATAGGTCAAAAAGCATTAGAAAAGCTTTTGCATGCTGCAGTAACATGCTCGTCTAGTTAAGCTGATGTTCTATTTAAATAAGAAAAGTACTTAATCCCAGAATCATATATCAGCTCTGCTTACCTAGGTAATAGGTAGGTTACTTCATGCAAAGGCCTTTCTTAATTATTTTTACCTGCACCTGCCGGTTAAAGGTTAATGGATGCGGCATTTAAATCACAAAAAGTCCTTTCAGGACATTGACATTTCTTGGCTATTTTCTGTTCATACGTATAATATTTTTTACATTTCATGTATAGTCCAATGACTTTCTTCTGGGAAGAGATGTTGAGACATGTCCATCGCAAGATTTATTAGAAGTTTTTGACATTTCCACGTAAGTTGTTTATATTGGGCCCGTGAAATATTTGCATAATACAAATCGAAATTTATTTCGGCTACCTGATAACCCTGCATTTAAAGTCCTAAAATCATGAATTTAAATCCTAAATCAAATTAATTGGAACCAAATCAAACCTTGAACCTTGTGCACAGTTCCACATTCGTTATTTACCACTTAACTTATCGTTGAATAGATAAATGATGTAGTAAAATACTTCAAATTAGCTAGCCAACATTAATTTAAAGTTTTAGGTACACTGACTATATATTGTAACCGTAAAGCTTGTAGGGGTTTAGGCTACACTACTTTGATGATAATTGATATACATAAGATGATAATGTCCGATGATAGATGATAGGTCTGATAGGATGCTAAAATGAGAACGACCGAGGTGAGTGCTGAATGACAACTGATTTATTGATAGGTATTAAATGTTATGCTAAAGTAAATTGCAAGCGTGTGCAAAGGCTTGCGCAACATAGTCATACGAATACGTGTTACAATAACCAAAGGTAATATGTACGGTTGACTGTACATCCTGCCCCTCTGAAGAGTGAGCGTTAGTAAGATGATTACTAATTACACAAATGAATTAATGGGTCTGTTAAACTAAATATTACATAATTAATTTGCTCGGCTACTAATAAAGCATTAATGAATTATTGAAAGTGAATCATTCGCGGATTGTCCGTTGAGGTGCCCCTTTCAACACTTGTCACATTATTGCCCATATTATTCACTGCACTTTCACTAGCACGAGCCGATAAAATTTGCAGTTGAATCTCTTCGCCTGCTGTTTCCCGTGGCTTCCGTTGTCTGATACAGAACTTGCGATACGTGACAACAAAACTTGTTATCAGAATAATGATAATGATTACATATAGCACGGTATAATGATGTACATTGTGGATGGTGAGTTGAGTTTCCGACTGCTCTTTCAACTGCTCTATTTGTGCTTTCAATTGATGATACGGGGGATGATTATCTGCTTCAATCTCTGGTATGTTCACTTGCATAGTGCTATTTATGATATTGTTTAGTATAGACAGTTCTGGAATTTGGATAGAAGGTTTGACTTTCATTTGAGTAATTAAATTGCTGTGGCTGTGAATAGTTATGACTTCGGATTTCAGTATGCAACCCTGACCTATGTCAATGATACCGTTGCCACTTAGTTCTCTTATTTCCGTACCAGCTGGGCAAAAGATGCGTGTCTTGCATTCTTCGCAACACGAGTATAGCCAGCTGTTCAGGCGGCGTAACTTGATCCATTTACTATTGCACGTTGATTTAACCGACTTACATAGTGTGAGTTTTGTGTTTGAGTCGGAGGCTATGTTAATGTCGCATATTGATTGTTTTATGTTAATATTATAAGTGGGTTTATTTATAGAGCATATTAATTTGTTTTCTCCTGCATGGAGACATGTTGACAGATCGTCTTCTGATATGAATAATACTAAATCTTTTTGAAGATTGAATGCTATATATGGCGATATAGGTGCGAATTCGTATACCCGTTGCCGTCTTTTTTGTGGGATACTGATAACTCTATCTAGTTCGAAGATGTCCGAGCTGACTATTGGGATTTTGATTTCCATGATGAGATAGTCTTTGTAAACTCTGGTAGCAATTCGTGATAATCTGTAAATTTCCTTAATATTGTCTTTGTCGATCGGTAGGGTGACATCACCGTGTAGTTGGCCTGCAATGATGTTCATTTGATCTTGTAACTGCTGAGGTGATAAAAGATGCGGGTCTATTCTTCCTTGGCTAAGGTCAGTGATGGTATCTAGTAGTGTTTGCTGGATACGTCTTATATTTGATAGTGTAGCGTATGCTGCTAATGACGATGATGTGATGTAAAATTCTCTACGGATCGTATTTTGAACTTCGTTGATCTTTGACGTGATATTAATTAGATTTTCTTTGATAAATCCAAACTGCTTAGTGATAATATTTTCATGGCGACGTAGTATGTTGTATTCGGCTTCGACAATGCTAGTCTGATTCCTAATTAATTTTTGGAGGTGATTTTCATTTTGGGTTACGTGCATTATGTCCTTTTTGTATTGTTCAGCAAATCTCTCATCTAGGACCCCGAAAAGCGAGTTTGCGATGTAACCTATGCCGTCTATTAAACCTCTTTTATATCTACCATTATGATACTGTAATATCGTATTGTAGTGTTCGATTTCAGTGAGCTCGTGCTCCAATTGTGCCGCAATGTTTTTATATTGCTCACTTTCGTCGACCATGTTCGTGCCGAACTCTTTTAAATGTGTGACGTATTTTGTGACGTCTGATATACCGTCCCAATATGTTGTCATATTGTAATACACGATGAGCTTCCACTCGTCACGCACTTGCTGAAGATTGCATATATTGTCAAAGTACAGCCCTTGATTATCGTTCAGAGCCGTAATATTTGTTTGCGAGCTAGGTGATATTGTTAGTAGGAATAAAACTAGTGTCATTAGAAAACCTTTAAAGGATAGTCCTCCGCGCCGCGGCTGCGTGTTTTTGTTGATATCTGATTTATGCTGATTTTGCTGTGTTGGTTTTGCTTGAGGATCATTGGGTTGACTATTATGTACTGGTAGTAATGCTAATTTACTAACCGGCCGTTTGATAATGTTATTTTGTGTTTTTAAGGTTACTACTCTGATATATCCATCTTTTCCAGGATGTAGCTCTTGTACACGCCCTAACGCCCATTTTCCAGGTGGTAGGTTATCTTCCTTAACAAGAACTACATCGTTCAATTGCAAATTTTTATTGGGTGTTCTCCACTTTGTTCGAACTTGCAGTTGCTGTAGATATTCAGCGGACCAGCGCTTCCAAAGCTGTTTATTTAATGCTTGTACTAGTTGCCATCGATATGACATTGTTGTTGATAAGGAATCTGATTGTGGCCTTGATAACAGTGGTCCGCCTACTAAGAAATGGCCCGGGGTGAGATATTCGTCTTCAGGGTTTTCGGTGAGTGGGCCTAACGGTCTTGAATTTAGACATGCTTCAATTTGTTGAATTAATGTTGAAAACTCCTCGTACGTGAGCTTTTGCTCTCCAAGTACTCTCTTCAGATGATATTTAAAACTCTTAACCGCAGCTTCCCACAGACCTCCAGCACTTGGCCAAGCAGGAGCATTGAAATGCCATTCAATGTCCATTTGATTGATGTTGTTAAGAAAATCTGCGTTGATACTACTTTGTGCTATTTCTTGATATTCTTTTTTCAGAGCGCGGTTCGCGCCGACGAAGTTCGTTCCATTGTCACTGTACATGTGACCTGGGGTACCTCTGCGTGCACAGAATCTTCTAAATGCGGCTAAGAACGTGGGAGTGCTAAGATCTGATACCAATTCTAGGTGAACTGCTTTAGTTGATAGACATACAAACACTGCGACATATCCTTTCGTAGTCTTAATGCCACGGCCCTTATTGGCTTTGAGTTCAACATGTCCCGTATAGTCGACACCTGTATGGGTGAAAGGTCTTGATGGTGTTACTCGGGCAGCTGGTAGGTCCGCCATGATTTGCTGATGGCTGCTGGTGCTAAAGCGTCTGCATCTGACACATTTTCGTAATTGCCGCTTGACGGTACACATGCCGCTGATAATCCAGTATTTATTTCGCAAGTAGAGTAGAGCAAGGCGTGCGTTACCATGCATCGTGGCCTTGTGACCTTGATCTATGATAAGTTCAGTTAACCGACTATGGCTTGATAAAATGATAGTATGTTTTGCGGAGTCTGTAAGATTTGAATTACTTAAGCGTCCTCCCACCCTCATTATTCCCTTTTTATCCAGGAAGGGGTTAAGACTTAGTATTTTGCTATTTCTTCCGACGTGACCTTTTGTCTTCAGACTGGTGATATCATCTTCAAATTCCTTTTCTTGCACTTCCTTAATGATTAAACTTAGTGCATTATTTAATTCCAATGATGTTAAATGCTTTGTGTTTACAATATTTTGCTTACTTCGAGTCCGCGTAATGAAACGCGATACCCAAGCGAGTATTCTGATACAGCGGGTAATTGACCCGTGCCTGTCTAGTAAATTCATAATTAAATTTTCGCTTGGATATAAGGCTGCGTTTATGTTATGTTTTTTGTTTTCAATCGATGGAGGTGTATAAAAAATTGGCTTGATATTTTTGGGGTTAAAATCTAGAATCCATTTTGGACCTTCCCACCATAGTGAGTGTTCAGATAGCTGAGCTGATGATAACCCTCTTGTAGCGCAGTCAGCGGCGTTGTCTTCCGATCTAACGTGATGCCAGTTAGATGCGTCAATGATATTTGTGACTTGTTGCACTCTGTTAGCTACAAATGGCTTCCACCTCGAAACGTCTCCTTGTAGCCAGCCAAGGACCACCATGGAATCCGTCCAGGCGTGGATTTTGATATCTTTTCTTGATAAGTTTGATATTGAGTCGATAGTCTTCTTTATAAGCTGAGCTAATAACACAGCACCGCATAATTCCAATTTTGGTAATGACGCCTTTTTATTTAATGGTGCAAGCTTGGTTTTCGCGGTTACTAACTTTGATATGTACTCGCCTTTATCGTTTATTGTTGTGATATAAATAACGGCTGAGTACGCTTTCTCTGACGCGTCACAGAATCCGTGCAGATTAAAAGGAGTTTCGGTATTTCCTAGGTACCGAGTGATAGAAAATTCATTTATGTGCGTCATATCTTCTCTTAGTTTGTTCCAATCATTTTGAATTGCTTCTGGTAATCGCTCGTCCCATGATATTCCTGACGCCCATGCTTTTTGGAACAGAAGTTTTGCTTTGATAGTGATAGGAGAGAGCCACCCGAGGGGATCAAAAATCTTTGATATGTCTGATAAGAGCTGTCTTTTTGTGTGATATGTGATATTTTCTTGATAGTCTAATTTATTTTGGAAGGTAAAATTGTCTGATGAGGCATTCCATCTTAATCCCAGTGTCTTGCGGGATTCAGTACACCTGAAGTCTAAAGGTGTGTCTACTTGATGTGGTGCTAATTTTTCAAGAAGCTGTGGGTCATTGCTGGACCATTTACGGAGATTCATCCCAGCGCCACTTAACATATTGATAAGTTGTTGCTGCAATTCCTTTGCTTGTTGTATCGAATTGCTTCCGGTTAGTAGATCGTCCATGTAGAAAGACGACTCTATTGCTGCTGCCGCTAACGGATATTTTTGAGCGTCATCTTTCGCTAACTGTCTTAAAGTTCTCATGGCAAGGAAGGGTGCCGCCTTTGTACCGTACGTAACGGTTGTAAGCTGATACTCTCGGAGTGCGTTTTTAGGGAAATCTCGCCAGATGATTTTTTGGAGGCGTTGGTCCGATGCTCTGATAAAGATGGTGCGAAACATTTTCTCAATGTCCGCTGTGATAACGTAGGTATATTGTCTCCAGTTCAATATAAGTGCTTGTAGATCTTTTTGCAGATTTGGACCACATTCCATAAGATCATTGAGACTGAATCCTGTTGAAGTTTTTGAAGACGCGTTAAATACTACTCGTAGTGGAGTTGTGGATTCAGGTTTCAATACACCGTGATGAGTCAGGTAACATGACGGTTCGATTGTGTCTCGACTCCGACACATATGACCTAGCTTTTCATATTCGCTCATAAATTGTTTGTACTTTTCACTAAGTTGTGAAAGTTTTTGAAATTTATTTTCAAGCTGTTTAAATTGCGCAACAGCTTTTGGCTTTGATAGTCCCAGTTGTTGTTCAAAACCTGGTTTCATAGGTAGTCCCACCTCATAGGTTCCGTTCTCCAGGCGACGAGTTGTTTTTTGATAAAATTCCTCGCAATATTGTTCCTGTTGCGTCATGACAGATGGAGTTGTAGTGATAATATCTTCGAGTTCCCAATATTTTGATATATCCTCTAAATTATTGATAACAACGTGGCAGTTGAATGTCTTCACGTTTCCCGAGAGAATCCATCCTAGTCTAGTTTGCTGGGCTATGATATTTTGACCCGGATTTCTGATGAGGCCATTCATGATAATAGATGAGTAAACACTTGCATCTAATAGCAAATCAATTGGACGTGATACGTTGTAATCAGGATCTGCTAGCTTGATATTTGATATATGCGGCATTGATTGTTTGTTAAATGATACGTTGGGCAAATTATTGATAACTTTTGTAATGACCAATGCCTTTGTAGAAAATTGATAACCGTCGTGAATGGATTGACAATGCAGTGTAACTACACCCTTGCTCCGACTAGCACCGTTTCCTATGCCGGCTATTGATGCATGATAACTTTGTCGTTGCAAACCTAGAACTTGTGCAGCGTTCTCTGATATTAATGATATTTGAGATCCTTGGTCCAACAGTGCCCTGAGCGTGACGTATTCACCTGTTGAGTTTTTAATCTTTAATGATAGTGTAGTTAAGAGGATTTCTTCATTGTCGCTAGCAACGTGACCAACGTTGGGTGTTTTCCATTGTGGTTTTGCCGAGTTCGTTGTTGCAAACTGCGTTGTTTGCGATGATAAATTAGAGCGATCAAATGCGTCATGAAGCAAAGTATTATGCTCACCGTTGCATTCTTTGCAGCGTTTAGTGGAAATGCATTCGTTTTCGTAATGTTTGTACAAGCAGTTTTGACAAACCTTGTGTTGCAACACTGCTCGCAATTTGTTTTCCGCTGACATGCTGACGAATTTTCTGCATTTGTACAAATCGTGACCTAGATTGCACAATGGACAGTGGCTCGTGTATGCGGGGACTGCTTGATAAGACTTATACGGTTTTCCTTGATAATTATTTGGCTTGTAATTTATTGATGGTTTTTGATATATAGGAAATCTTTTCGGCGATGATGCAGATGCTACCGGGAGAGGTTCCCTTTCTCTTCTTTGATTGATAGGTTCTAGTGCGGTAAATTTATTCTCGAGGTAATCCATGAACTCGTGCAGGGATGGTAACTCCCTAGGTGCCTTTCGAGACTCTCTAAAGTCCCCGTGGGTTTCGGAATCAAGCTTCTTTGATAAAATATGTACCAAAAGTGGGTCCCAATTGTTGGTGTCCACTCCCAAATTATGGATCGCGTTGATGCACTCCATCGAAGTGTCGTGTAAACGTTTCAATTCAAACGCAGACTGCTTGTGAATTGTAGGTTGATTCAAAAATATTTCGATGTGTTTAGTAAATAGAACTTGAGGGTTGTTGTAACGTCGCGTTATGATATCCCACGCCGTATCGTAGTTTTCGGCTGATATGTAGAGATGTTGTATAAGACGTTCCGCCTCTCCTCTAAGCTTGCCTTTCAGGTGCTGCATTTTCTGACCCTTTTGAATTGATTTATTATTGTGTACCGCCTCGCAGAACAAATCGTAGAACGTAGGCCAATGTGTATACTTTCCTGTGAAGATCGGTATCTCCAACTGAGGTGCTGCTTGCTGCTTGTGAGCTGTCGAACACAGTTTAGTGTTAAGGTCTCTTTTGATTATTTTATATGATTTTTCATGCTTACTAAATTCTTCATCATAGAAAGCGTCCGAACCTTGTAAAATGTTATCTATTTGAAGATGCAGTTTATTTATATTAGCCCACAATGACTGAATATTTTGGAGCTCGTCATCAAGTTCCCACTTTTCTGTTATCTCGTCAACTTTAATGCTCTTTACTAATCTTAAAAGTGCCCGAAAATTTGTTCTTTGTAATATCAACAGTTCATCAGCCTTGCCACATGGTTGCGTAGCCTTTTCTTCTTTGCCATAAGAAGCTAAAAGCTTACGGGTTGCCTGATAATTAATTTTCGTTTGTTCATATATGTTGTCTTTATAATATGGCTGATTTTGACAGTCATATCCGGTAAGAATAGTATTATTTCCCTCGAATTCTGTCCAAAGCTGATCTAGAGCGTCAATCCGTTTCTTTAAATATTCTGATGTCTTCCTGTCGGCAGAATCCTTGCTGAAATTGATTCTTATTTGCTGAAGCTTTTGGACGATTTCCTTCTGACATTCGAGTAAAGTTTCCATTATTATGATATAAATAGAACGATCTTACTTGATATGATGCTGAAGATGCTGTCGCTGATAATATGCTGAATACTTGGCTGCTGGAGGAGCTGGCGCGGCTGTACTCTCCACCGGTTGCACGAAGTTCCCGCTGATATGATGATAAACTGATGCTTTGAGCTGCTGTGCCCAAGTATATTGCTGGTACCGGTGAACTATTACGCTCACTATTTATGATAGCTAAGTACGAGTCACTTCGATTACTTGTCACTATACCGACGCGCGATGCACTCACGAGTAATAAGTATACTGATTTAATCGAATTTCGCACTAGGTCAAAAGTTCGAAGGACCAAAAAGAATGTAGGGGTTTAGGCTACACTACTTTGATGATAATTGATATACATAAGATGATAATGTCCGATGATAGATGATAGGTCTGATAGGATGCTAAAATGAGAACGACCGAGGTGAGTGCTGAATGACAACTGATTTATTGATAGGTATTAAATGTTATGCTAAAGTAAATTGCAAGCGTGTGCAAAGGCTTGCGCAACATAGTCATACGAATACGTGTTACAATAACCAAAGGTAATATGTACGGTTGACTGTACAAAGCTATATACTTAATAAAAAAAAAACTATTTTCTTTGTCACGCCATAGCTTGAGAACGACTTTACCGATTTTATCAATCGATGGAATTGGACAATCTGGTAAACAAATGAGGTAACTGACATTTACATCGACTTGTTTATGGCCCCTAGTGATGTGAATGCTCTATAAGATACACAATCAGCAGTGAAGTATTATTATTAAAAAAACGTATTTCATTATTTAAGTACTTATATACTGTTTATAGTTATGATAAAATAGTAGCGAAATGAAAATACAAGTTATATAAATGAACCGCTTAATTTTTTTACATGAATAGTTTCTGTCTGATATATAAAAGATCTTCGGGAAAGTATATTTTTGTAGGTATAGTCGAACCATTCGATTCCTGACCCATCATAGAACGGTATCACAATAAAGGGCAACACACACAGAGAGCGGGCGCGGGTCGTGCGCGGGCCCGCGACGGGCGTATTTGCATGGCGGTATATGGACGCCTTCACACAGAACGCGGGCGCGGGTCGGGCGCGGGTCGGGCGCGGGACGGGTCGTGCGCGGCCCGCGCCCGTCGCCCGTCGTCACAAACAGCGCGCGGGCCGAGCGCAGAGTTACCAACTCTCAAAAATATTTATCCCTAAAGCTTAAGTTAAAAACCCCTAAAACTCGTTTTTAATGAAAATGTTTACTTTAAATTTGAATATTTCGCAAAAAAAAAACTGAATCGAAAAATCGTCTTAGTAACCCGTAATACTTTTAATTTAAAAGACCTACACTATAGGGTTGGATGAGAAAAAAAACCCTTACTTTACTTCTATGGGAGGTAACCAAAAAAATTTTTTTTTAATTTTTCATTGTACCATTTTGTCGGGATAGTTTTCATAATAAGTATATCATGTAAAATTACAGCTTTGAAGCATTGATAGTCCCTGAGCAAAGCCGCGGACGGACAGACAGACTGTCAGACAGACAGACATGGCGAAACTATAAGGGTTCCGTTTTTGCCATTTTGGCTACGGAACCCTAAAAACCGTATTCATGCGCAGCAGCTAGTTCATTTTGGCGAGAATAAAATTTATTTATTTTATTTTTTTAATTAATTGGTAGGTACTACAGAAAAATCTGTTATTTTTTTCCATTGACTAGTATAAGCTTATTCCTGTCTATAAAAAAAAATCAGCCACTTTTAAAAATTTCATCCATCGCCCATTATTACATAAATTAGATTTAATTAAGTAAGTGAATAAAGTTTGACCTTGGTGCGCAAGCGCGTTTGTCGTTTTCCACATATATCTCGCGGCACTGTATAATTCTGTGTCGAGTTGACAAAAATGTCGTTTCTATTATTGGTTCTAGAACGGTTTTAATTTGTACTCCAAAAGTCGCCAGATACTTAAACCATTTCTGTCGTCAAAAATTTTTGCGGTCGCTAAGATTTAAGCAAAAGTCATCACTTCTAGGGACTAAGTCACTAAACTGGCAACATTGATAGCCGCCGCGGGTCCGACCCGCTCTCTGTGTGAATACAACGAACCGCGCGGCTCACGCGGCGGACACGACCCGACCCACGCACGCTTTCTGTGTGTGTTGCCCTTAAGTGTCATAAAGAAATCCCTTGTCAAGCAATGCGATTTCACTATGACTTTTCTACGAGAAGGTTCCACAGTTGGTTATGATTCAGTTGGTTCGATAGGTAGTACACAATAATGGTTTTTTTCATAACTACAACAATATAATATGTAACTCGATTTTAAAAGCCGAATTGAGCTGTATGTGCCTTTTTTATAATTTCAAATTCAAAAACAATAAATGTCCCACAATTTACAGGATAATGTTTCGTGACACATTTCTTAACTTTTATTGTTACTTTTAAGTTGGAATTGTAGTACACTGTGGTGCTATTTTTGATATCCCGATACTAGATTAAAAGCTCTTCATCTCTGCCAAGATGTAGGTGTGATTAGCGATAATGAATGACATTTCTATAGTTGATAAAGAAGACATTATCTAATTTCTTAGCTAACCCAAAATAGAAGGAAACTGTTAAATACATTATTCCTGCTGATGTAAATGTAAAGGAAATTTAAATATTACCTAATAAAAATACATTTTAACACTATGACCATAATGTCTTTAATTTGATGTGGTTTCTATAGCATGTGGTCTCGGGTCTCGTCCTTAGTGTTAATAATTTCTTGACGTTTCTTGATAAACTGATTTAGTGACAATTTCATGATGGGAGAACTTTTTTAGAAATACTCCTGTTTAGTCCACAGAACAATTATGGAAATACGAATAAAAGTAGGCACGGGTTAATAACTGAAATCACGAGTAGCACAGAGATTCGAGTTCAGTTAATAAATCTGTTGCACTGATTCAACTCTTTAATTCAGCAAATTAAAAGCAGAGTAGTGTGCGAGAGCGCCAATTAAATTAACGTGAAGTTGATGAAATTGAATGTATTACTCCAACCTGTAAAGTACTATTCAATGGAAAAAAACAATCGTGTAAACAAATGTGGCGACTGACATTGACACTTGACTGACGACTGGCTGACTGACTGACTGACGTTAGCTCTAGTGATGTGAATGCTCTTTAACATACTTCAATCAGCAGTAAATAATTATTTTGGATTTATTCATATTTCATTATTTAAGTATTTATTATTTGTATGTTTACAGCTATGATAAAATAGTAGCGAAATGAAAATACAAGTTTATTTATACCGCCTTATTTTTTTTAATAAATAACTTCTGTCCAATGGGGCAAAGAGTCAGAATGGCGGGTGTATGTCACCTATGTGTTATTCCAGACGTCCAACTATCTACATACAAAATTTCATGACTCTAAGCTCAGCGGTTGTTATTTCAAGATTTTATCCCTATCCCATGGGAATATCGGGATAAAAAGTATCCTATGTTGTAATCCAGGTTATCTAACCTTTCGCCAAATTTCATCCAAATCCGTCCAGCCGTTTCAGCGTGAAGAAGTAACAAACATACTCACTCACTCACAAACTTTCACATTTATAATATTAGTAGGAATAGTAGGAAGTAGGATAGTAGGATAGGATTAGAAACCTTTATAAACCTTCATTAAATAGTGTAACTTAACACAAATCCATATCCATCCATACTAATATTATAAATGCGAAAGTAACTCTGTCTGTCTGTCTGTCTGTCTGTCTGTCTGTCTGTTACGCTTTCACGCCAAAACCGCTGAACCGATTTGGATGAAATTTGGTACAGAGACAGAATAGACCTTGGGAAAGAACATAACCTATCTTTTATCGCGAAAAAGAGGCTTTTAGGGGTCAAAATAGGGGATGAAAGTTAATATGGTGGAAGTTCATCGCTGTCGAAGATAAAACCATGAAACTTGGCATTTAGGCATTTAATAAGAAATAAGTCGATATTTGGTTGAGCTTTTTTGAAAATTCGACCTGTGAGGGGATGAAAGTTTATATGGAAGGTCTTCATTATCGAAGATTAATCGATGAATCTTTATTAAACTTGCTATTTCTTGCTTTTTTTTATTTGCTTGAGATAAATAGATATTTGTTCGCGCGTTTTTTAAAATTCATCCTGAGAGGGGGTGAAATAGGGGATGAAATGAAAGTTTATATGGAAGATCGTCATTGTTGAAGATAAATCGGTGGTTCTTTATGAAACTTGGCATTTGGGCACGTGATAAGAGATACATAGATATTTGTTCGGATCGGATCGGGGCGGAGGCAGGGTGGCAACGGAGTGGAGCGAAGGCAACGGATGGAGCGGAGACAATGCGGCTACAGCGGAGGCAGTGGATCGGAGTAGAGACAACGGAGCGGAGGCATCGGAGCGGAGCAGCGTGGCAACGGAGTGGAGCGGAGGCAACGGATGGAGCTGAGACAATGCAGGCTGCAGCGGAGGCAGTCAATAGAGCGGAGCTGAGGCTGGCGGAGCGGAGGCTGGCGGAGCGGAGGCTGTGGGGAGGACGTAGCGGAGCGGAGGCAGTGGAGCAGAACGTAGCGGACGCTGCTGAGCGGAGCGGAGACTGGAGCTGATTGATGGTGATGGTGATGATAGTGGTGCTGATTATGATGATTGATGATGATGATGGTTATTGTGGTGATGATGATCGATGATGATGAATGACAAAAAAAATTGTTTATAAAAAATGTCTCATTTGAAAACTTTACCTGCGGGGGGGATGTTAGCAGAGGGGATGATGCAGTGTTAGCAGAGCCTATTAAGCTCATAAGAAAAATGTACGCAATGTAAGGTCATCATGAAAAAAAATATGATTTTCAGATTTTCTTATTTATTGTGCTATATAAGAGCTACCTTTATGCAAATTCCAAGTTTCTAAGACAGCCAGCAGTGCGCTATAACTTTTCTGTTAAGGCGATTTGTATGAAAAACACCTTTTTAATGACTGTAGCCAGTTTAATGCATCAGTGACGACTGTAGCTTTTGATTGCATTGACTTAGAAGTTAGATTTTTTCACAGCTATCGGGACTATTGACCTGAGTTTAGGATTTAATTTCAACTAGATACCTATACCCCGCGCGTTTACGAGATAAAGGGTCTTGACAGACAAGCAGACGGACGGACAGCAAAGTGATCCTATAAGGGTTCAATTTTTTCCTCTTGAGGAACGGAACCTAAAAAACATTTGTTCTGGCGCTTTTCAAATTACAACCTATTTACTTGAAAATATGGGGATGAAAGTTCTTACGGAATTCAAACAATTTACTATAAGTATATTTATCGGAACTCTGTGTAGCTAAAATGCCGTCTTAATTATAATCCTACCCTCCTAACTTACAATAAAGGACGTAAGGTGTCAAGAGTTCACTATGAAGAATGAGTCCTTTTGTGTTGGCAGGGTAGAATACATGTCGTTTTGCTAAAATGTGGCTACCCGCAAAATAATTATGTTTTACTAAAGAACATGGATGGATGGAAGAACAAAAAAGTTTAATTCATAGCAATGTATTGAAATGGTTATTTTCAGTAACCGTAGAAGTTTCTATGTGCTATTATTGGCAGAATAGTATCCTAAATACATTAAATACTTCCCAAATTACTATTCCACGCGGACGAAGTCGCGGCAAAAGCTAGTAATTAATATACGAATAAGTTAATAGGTATGCTTATGAATACGCTCTACGACCTGAACCAATAAAATTCCCCATTTGCAGAGCCAGCCATAATTATCGGTAGGTAAGGTTGGTTCAGTCAAATAATTATTTTGTAGGTACAGCACTAAATTTCCAGAGACTAGACCGACCATAGACCAACTTCGGTAAAAAAATTATCATGTCAATTTGACAAATATAACGGATTTTCGTCTTCCAATTAATTATATAAAATAAACATATTTACACGATTATTTAATGATAAAATGATTGTAAAAACAGTGGTGAGTTCGTTGAGATGTGAATATGATCGGATTGGCGTTCAAATGTAAGTAACTACGGAGTAATCGTGAAAAATTGCTTTGTTTACACGATTGATTTTTTCCATTGAATAGTACTCTAGTTTAAAATGAACAATAGGCAGGCACACAAGTTTTACGTAGATTATAAATCTGTTGCTAAAATTAATAAATGTAAATACAAATAATAAAGTACAGTGCATAGCCGAGTAAAATAAAGTTTATTTTGATTTCAGAGATACAATCATAATATAATATTGTTTGATGTTGAAATAACGCTCGTACCATTATACTCCTGCACAAACCAATCACAGCTCGATCTTATTTTCTGAATTTGTTTACTTGTTAACTCAGCTTACGATATCAGGATGCATCCCCTTCCTATGCAAGTGAAAGTGGCTCGTTCCCTCATTGTATTCATAAAATAATCATTGCATAAATAGAAAATACTTACGTGTGCCAAAACTTCTGCACGTATTTAATTTCTGTCACGTTTGCGTGCATTTTATTTAAACAACCAAGTTCTAAGTAATTATATTATTGTATGCTATAATATCCCCTTTTTAATTTAAAAAGATTAAAATTTCAAGTTCATTATTTCAAAACCAATTCACTATCAGAGCATTTTTAGTTAAATGACGCTCTAATTTTTTTAGCATTAGGAATTCTGGGTTCTCCTGACTCAAAATCACGATCACTATTTATTGATTAAGAAAAAAAAGTGTCGCTAATTTTTTTGACAGTTTTGTGACTTTTTTCTTACAGTTTTTATGGGTCGTTACCTTGTCGTTACGAAATCCATACTAATATTATAATGCGAAAGTGTGCATGTGTTTGTATGTTTGACATCTTCACGTCAAAGTAGTGAGACGATCGATGTATTTTTGCATAGAGATAGTTTATGGGCCAGACAGTGACATAGGCTACTTTTTGTCCCGTAAAATGCACAGTTCCCAAAGGAACAGTGCGCGATAACTTAATTCCACGCGGGCGAATCCGCGGGCAAAAGCTAGTGGAACATATTTTTTTTATGGAAAATTGGGGACTTATTTTTTCTTCGTCAAAATCAAAAGTGCTCGTGATTCTGAGTACCTAAGGAAACCCAGGATTACCTAATTCTAAAAAAAATGTGCCATTTAAATTATAAAAATTCCCATTTACTGTGTTTCTGTCTACCTGGCCAGTACCTAATATCGGAGCCTGTATTAAGCCGCGCTAAATGCTTTTCTTTGGTACATTCCAGTACTTCGCCCCGTACCCAGATCGCACAAGACGACGCTGTCCACGCCAGTTTCACCCACGTGTGATCCGCGAGAAGGCGGGGCCAACGTGCGGCGTCCCCTAACAAAGCCGGCTAATTCGGTCGACCTCTACCAGCTATAAGACGAGGCTCACCAGAACCTGAGTCCACGAGCAGCATTAATGAGTCTCAAATACGATCAATACTGCTAAAAAACAGATGAATGAACAAAATTACGAGTAACACTTGGTGTGTACATTCATAAAACGCACTGGACAGTATACTCGAAGTTGCAAGTTTGCGGTTTGTGTTAAGTTTACTCTAGTTTAGTTCTTGACTGATGTTTTTATGAGTACTTGAACTTGAGTAGGTACATGAAATAATATTAACTTATAATTTCACAGCTTTGGCAAAGTCCAAGTTACAGTGAAACGATGTATTTACTCGTAGTTTCATTGTTAGATGTGAACGATGAGGTACGTTACCTATATAAATTATTAAATATTACCGAGTCATCGATAATGATAAACCTGTATGCATACCTTTGACTTCTTAGAGAACATAAAATTATTTCAATAGACGTAAATTAATAACTATATCTGTCTAATCGTGAAACGTACCTATGTGTGACTCTTGGACAGGATATTTAGGTGGTGCCCGGCATTTTGTTTATTAAGTTTAAAAAATCTCGATTTGTTTCAAAGTCGTGAGGTAACGAGTAGCACTCCGTCGTTGGATATCATATTCGCAAAACATGATATCTGCAAAACACTATATTCTCAAAATATCATATTCGCAAAACACGCTATATTCTCTAAAAATCATATTCGCAAAATATTTCTGTGCCTACCGTACCTTAATGATTTGAATGAAACATTAACTACGCTCATTAAATCATTACTTTTCTAGACTACAATTATATACATAATAATATTAGTACATTATTGCAGACGCTGCAAAATAGGGGATAGCGGCCATGTAGTCATAGATTTTTAGTTAAGTAGAAACCGTATAAGTATTTTTTTTTTTTTCCCGCCAAAATACCTTTTCATCAATTTTTTTTGTAAGCTGTTCGGGTCAATGTTTTGCCACCAAATCTTGAGATGATTTTATTATTACTAAATAAAAAAATGACGATAACTTATCATTTTGTTAATCTAATAAATTATTAACA
>NC_133473.1:1212136-1213144 GCF_025370935.1 Choristoneura fumiferana | reverse complement strand
TGCAGATTTTTGTTAATTAAACATCTTTTTTCTTGTAATTTAATAGATGGTGTACATTAATATATGCCATCCTACGTAAGTTCAACCTATCAAACTGTGAAATATCTTGTTGGAAGTACGATTTTTTGGTACGCAGGAGACGCCCAAAGTGTCGGTAAAATAGTCAATTGGCCCATAAATCTGATAAAAATTTAAAACCCAACTAAAACCAAAAATATAAAAATAAAACATTTTTTTTTTTGAGCACCAATACCAATTCCTCGCACAAATCCTCACATCTCTGGTGGAAACGCAGCCTAGTGAGCCGTAAAGTTTCATGTTCGTGAAACAAAAAATTAACTTGGGCCGCAGGGATATGCATGCATAGTTATCATCATCATCATGTCAGCTGAAAGACGTGCCACTGCTGGACATCGGCCTCCCCAAGGCTCTCCGCTCAGACCGGTCTTGTGCTTTCCGTATTCACCGCCGATCCCGCGATCTTAAACCAGGTCGTCGCTCCATCTTGTGTGTGAGCCTACCGACAGCTCGTCTCCCGGTCCGCGGACGCCATTCGAGAAACTTCGGACCCCATCGGCCATCAGTCCTGCGAGCAATGTGGCCGCCCACTGCCGCCTTCAGTTTCCGCAATTTCTTCGGGCTATGTCGGTAACCTTAGTTCTACTGCGGATATCATCATTTCTGATTCTATCCCCGCAGAGAAACCCCGAGAATAGCCCTCTCCATAGCCTTTTAATTGACTCTGAGCTTCCTCATCGAGGCCCATCGTTAGCGCCCACGTCTCAGATCCGTAAGTCATTACTTGGCAACACACACTGGTCAAAGACTTTTGACTTCAAGCATAGATATAGGTGAAGCTAGTTAATCGTACTTAACCCTTGAACCGCCATTGTCTGAATTATTAAGACAAAAAATATCCAGCTCATTTCGCCGCAGTCTTATAATTAAGACAAAATGTCACACAGTTTCGGTGTAGGTGGTATGATACGCGCACGTACGAATGAAACG
>NC_133473.1:1196375-1212014 GCF_025370935.1 Choristoneura fumiferana | reverse complement strand
GCAGCACATAATGAAATTCTTTGAACAACATTGAATGAGGGCTATCGTTTTTTGTCTCACTAGATGGCGCACTGTTGCGTGAGGTTTTTAAGTATGGCTTTCAAAGTCTGTTATTACAGGCGTGAAAACAAAGTTTAGATTAAAATCATATTTAACACACCTTAAAACCGTACCATAAAAATATCGAGCATGCCACAGTGTTGCATAGTCCCCGTTTTGTTCGGAAAAAAGGGAGGACAAAGGTTTCCGAAAGAACAAAACTGTCTCAAAACACAGACATTCATTGCCCCGGAACGCATATTTGCCATAATCAATTTCAGATATTGCAAAATATTCACAAAATTATTCTAATTATAAATAAACTCGCGTAGCTCACTCAAAAAACTATGAGATTTGACATTTCGTAGACCTCACGCTACACTAGCGCCTCTAGTGGCGAATTCATACGCGATAGCCCTCATTAACGACTCGGCTCGGGGGTGTTTAATTAACGGATTAAAATAGTCACGTAATTAAGGTTTCAATTAAATTTTCGCACACTTGATTCAGACTTTATTTATTTTGATTGATTTTGGCACGGTATTGGCAATCAAAAAGCTTCCTACACATTATGTATACAAATCCAATTTCTTGTCAAAAAATAACAGATATATATGTATTTATACTTAAGTAATCATTACGTGACGAACACTGACTTGCAAGATACGGGCCTTGCCTAGTTTGTGAGTCAGGATTCAACTTATTTAATTGTGCTATGTTTAACCTAAGTTGTCTTTTCTTTGTAATTGTTCATTCTCTCTTGTGCAATTTTGTCTTATTGAATAAAGATTATTATTATTATTATTATCGCTTGATCAAATTTAGAGATATTATTATAATGCTTTATCAAGAATCGGTTTTAGGCATAATGCTTTAATGTCAACACATATCTGTGTGACATAAAGTTCCATGTATAACACGGAAGCAATGTTTCACGCTGTCAGAACGAATACTGTTGGTTTCGCACAAAGTGATTTAACACACGTTTGTTTTCACAAAATTACTCGAGCGGAGATTCGCCACCAGTTCCAATGCAAGTTTATTTTTTGCAAGCAAAGTACTTTTTAGGGTTCCGGAGCTAAAATGGCAAATAAAATAAACCCTTATAGTTTCGCCATGTCTGTCTGTCTGTCTGTCTGTTCGTCCGCGGCTTTGCTCAGAGACTATCAATGCTAGAAAGCTGTAATTTTGCACGGATATATAAGTAAACTATGCCGACAAAACGGTACAGTTAAAAATTCAAAAATATTTTTTTTTAGGCTACCTCCCATAGACGTAAAGTGGGGGTGTTTTTTTTTAATCATCCAACCCTATAGTGTGGGATATCGTTGGATAGGTTTTTTTATAAAGCCATTAGGGGTTTGCTAAGACGATTTTTCGATTCAGTGATTTGTTTGCGAAATATTCAACTTTAAAGTGCAAATTTTCATTAAAATCGAGCGTCCCCGCCCCGGTCAAAAATGTAAACCAGTGGGTGGAAAACTATAACGGCTAAGTTTGCTTGAGAATTATTAGAAGTTGAAGAGTAAATAGCAGCCTAAGGTACAAATAATACCTAAACATGAAAGATTCCGTATAAAACACGAAATCCTTAGAAAAATATTACTTAAATATTTCGTAATGGCTACCGTACGGAACCCTGATTCGGGCGTGTCCAACACGCTCTTGGCCGGTTTATTTAATGAAAGGTGGAAACAAGTGGATCTCCTGGTGGCAAGTGATTCATCATCATCATGAGTCGGAAGACGTCCACTGCTGAACAAAGGTCTCCCCCTTAGAACGCCACAATGAACGACAACTCGCCACTTGCATCCACCGGCTTCCCGCAACTCTCACGATGTCTTCGGTCCACCTGGTGGTGGCAAGTGATTATCACTGCCTATAAAACAAAAGCCCTATAAATCTTTCATAAACCTCTCCACGTGCCAGCAGTCTTAACTTGCTTCACACTAAATTCAATAAACCACCAAATTTCATCATCAGATTATTATTAAACAATCGCCCGGCGCACCTTACCTAAACCTTTCTTTGTTATTGTTGAGAAACACGTTCCTGCTCTTCAGGTTCTTACCTCCAAAAATAAGTGTCGTTTTAGTTTAACTGAAGAGCACAAACAGTGTATTGTTTGGATTACTAGAAGATTAAAGGTAAATACACCATTGAATTGAAATAAAGAGAGTAGGTACAGTAACGTGACCAGAAGGTACCTATAGCATTCATCCTCATATCATAACCAAACAATTCCATTCGTTTACTAGATCATGTCGACACATATAAGAGATTTTAATTAAACTGGGTAAAAAAAACTACAAGTCCGTACCAAATTTCATACCCATTCGATCACTAGAAATAGGTGAATTTCGACTAAATCGCACAAATCTAAATGTTGCTGTTAAATAAAAGGTTGTTAAATAATTTCAGGCATGCTAAATTTCCAGTGAAAATAAGTTTTTGGTAACGGATATGGATACGGAAAAAAATCTTTTTTTTCTAATACAATTTCATGACAGCTATTTTGTACCAACTTGAGCATGATGGGGCATGAACATGATTTACTGCGTTATGTTTTACACGTTCGAAATTCTGATGAAATTAATGTTATCCCACACGTACAGGCAGGTAGCAGGTAAACCGTGAATGCCTGGAATAACGAAAAGCTAGGCTGTAATATCTGATACTTTTCTCCAGATATAATAATTGATGATATTTTGGTGGTAACAATGTTTGCAGTTTATTACAGTTTGTTTAGTGCATAAAATAAAATCTTCGTCTAAGATCTAAGCAGTCAGGTGTAAATAGCTAGGAACAAAAAGTTTACGAAATAAAGTATTTTTTTTATAACTCGTGTTTTATATTTATAAATTAACTAAATTAGATAATATATTAATTTAGTTACAAAATTTTAGTATGTATCGCAATGCACGAAAAATAAAAAGTACTCATTAAATTAACATTTGTTTCAACTATTGCTAATAATTTACACGCAATCGAAGTGAAAAGGGCGTTTTATGTACATACTCATTGTACAATCTACTATTGCTAATCGACCTATTTAATAATAAATAACTAATCCACCTTACTCATCCTCACACATTTGGAATCCTAAGGAAAGAACATAAGGACAATGATGACTTTCGGCCTTCTGCTACTCGTAAGTCATTTACGGTTCCTCTGTTCTAAAGACGCTATAGGTTGTAAAGAGGTGTGATTCAACTCGTTTCTTCCTAACTCTTTAGAGTGTCTGGTTTAGCACACATTCTAAAAAAATGACATTTTAATTCAAATTACTTTTCTAAATTCCACACCTGTTCGATTTACGTCAAGAAGCCATTCTATTCAGAGCCTCCGAGTTGAACAGATGATACCTGTCTTTTTATCCTAGATCCTATGAATTTCCTTAAACTCCTTAACTAGCTCACAATTTACTACACCGATACGAAGGAAGGTTTATTTCCTTCTACAGTTTTCAATAGTTGTGCAGTGCGTTAGGTTCCTTAAGTTCATTAGCTTGTAATACTGCTGGACTTCAGTGTTATTGATTTATGTAAAATAAAGAACTAAAGTTGATTAAGTATGTATTTTTATAATTGTTGATACAATGCCAAGCATACCTATTTAGATATTTAAGACCGCGTCTGTTTGTCCTCAAGTGCCCTTTTTATCTTCTATATAAACAGACGGTATTAGAGGGATTGGAATTTGGTGTGAATCTGGATCCTTCAACACACATACTAAGTACTTTTATTACCACGGGTTCTAAATGTATTCACATAAAATCACAACATGTCTACGACCAAGAGTCGGTTTCACTTGTATTATTTCAAAAAGTAAAAATAGAGTTTTTCGCTAGGTGTAAAAGTTTAATAAATGCTTAAAATTTATATACTTACTATTAGCTGTACCCGCGATTCCGTCCGCGTAAAAGTATGAAAAATAGCTTACATTCTACTCTTAGACCTACCAAATATACACAAAAAAGTTCGTAAAAATCGGTCAAGCCGTTTCGAAGGGGTTTGGTCACAAACATTTTTGACCGCCTTCCTAACAGACAATGAATGTCGTGTTAACTTTTAGCTAAACTTTTAATGTTAGGATTTTATTAACGTAATACTTAGTACATACGCTTTTGGGAGTGAGAGAAAGCTTGTTGAGAAAGACAGGAGACCGGCTTCGTTCTCAACCCTACTGGGATCGAGTGATAATTGATCAGTTATCGACCACCAAGGGTTGAAAAATATTAAAGTAATATCTAATATCGCTATTAAAAAAGGGGTTGGTGGTAAAAGGGTGAAAATTTAGGTTACATGTATTTTTTTGAGCCAAATCATAATTTGTTTTTTTTTTTGTTTTTATTACTGTATGGCATAGTGACATTAATATCTTGTGGTTCTCATCGTGAATATTTCAGCCTTTACGAACGTTACGAAATTACATAATACTGAAAAAGTTTAATGAATACAATTTTTTGGTGTCAGTAATAGATAAATAGTTTTGATACAATGTATGACTACATATTTATGCAACCTTGTTTTTGTATACATATTTTTAGACGTGACTGTACCGCATGACATCCGTCATATTCGGCGCGTCGTCATCACCATGCACCGTGCTGTATATAAAGAACAGAAATGCACAAGAACACGCGGCGCAATCCCGGAAGCTGCGCGCGCCATAGAAAAGAACCACTACATGGACGACTATCTACAAAGCTTCGCCACAATAAACGAAGCAACTCGCACAATAAAAGATGTCGACCATGTACACAAACAAGCTTTCAACTGCGTGGATGGTACAAACGAGCGACATGCAATAAACACAGTCATCGAGTGCGCAGAGCGAGAGGGAACGACAGTCCCCATCGGCGGGAGCGAGATGGAGAAAACGCTCGGCCTGCTGTGGGACACGAAAAAGGACTGCATCCGTTTCCGCCTTAACACTAAAAGAGCTCCGCCCGAGGTGCTAGACGATCGCCGCCCGCCCACGAAAAGAGAAGCACTCAGCATCATTATGTCAACCTTCGACCCGCTGGGCCTCATCTCGCCAATCACCACGCCAGCAAAAAGAATTATGCAAAACACGTGGCGCTACAACACAAACTGGGACGACGCTATACCAGAAGAGCTGCATGAGAGATGGAGCGAGTGGCTTCGGCAGCAACACAGCCTACGAAACATGGACATACCGCGGTGCTACGATAAAATGGCCACCGAGCGCTACGAACAACACACCTTCGTAGACGCTAGCGAGGAAGCCTACGCCGCCGCTGTGTACTGGCGAATAACAAGAGCCGATGGCAGCATCCAGATCGCCCTAGCCGCCGCGAAGAGCCGGGTCACGCCCACCAAACCTATCTCCGTGCTCCAACTCGAGCTCTAAGCCGCCGTCCTGGGCGTGCGATTAGCGAAGTCAGTAGGCGACGAACACGATTACACAATAGCGCATCGAATCTATTGAAGCGACTCGCGCACGGTGCTCGCATGAATACGCGCCGAGCCCAGCACCTACAAAACATTCGTAGCGCACCGCCTTGCAGAGATCGAAGACGCGACAAAGAAAGACGAGTGTCGGTGGCTACCATCGGCCGACAACGTCGTCGACGATGCTACAAGAGCCACCCCCGCCGACTTTAACGAGCAACACCGCTGGTTCCTCGGGCCGCGCTTCCTCTACCAGCCTGAAGCGACGTGGCCCGCGGAACATAAAGTCGCGATCCCCGCGACAGGCGAGGAGAAACAAAGTTGCCACACCATACAAATGCGGCAAGAACAAGAACACGCTCATTTACCTCAAATAGAGATGTTTTCGAAGTGGACGCGCCTGCTACGAGCTACGGCACGCGCGCTACAGTTCATCGCCCTCTGCCGCCGCAAGGGCGACGACCCCACGCCAGCTGGCCCAGAAACAGTCGCGGCAGCGCGTAGAAAGAGGACGCGCGCTAACTGCGAGCAAGACGGAGCCTGGAACGAACGCGACACCCGCGCCCGCCAGTCCGTCAAGCCAGCCGCTGCACCTAAAAACCAAAGAAAATTCGTCGTGTTAAACGCGCACTACCTCGGCCGCGGCCGAGTCGCTATGGGTGCGCGCGTCGCAGGCAGATAACTACGCGAGAGAGAGAGAGAGCGCGTGCTGTCGACCGCGCGACAGACAAAGACGACCGACTCGCCCGAGTGCAGTACGATACGACTGCGAGGTCGTATCACGGAGGCAAACGACGTGTTACAAAAAACGATGCGTCCGGCAGTACTAGATGGAAAACATCCATATACGAAACTATATATTTCCCACGTGCACGAAAAACTGCATTACGGCGACACCGAAATCGTCGTCAACGAGTTACGACAGCGGGTCCACATCACGAAAATACGAACGCCGTTGAAGGAGGCGATCGCCCTCTGCGCAATATGCCGAATAAAAAAGGCAAAACCCGCGGCCCCAGCAACCGGCGACTTACCTGCGGCGCGCCTCGCCCACCACGCAAGGCCCTTCACCTACACAGGCTTAGATTATTTCGGGCCCCTGGAAGTCACCGTAGGCCGCCACCGAGAAAAAAGACACGTTGCCCTCTTCACCTGCATGACTTCGAGGGCCGTACACCTAGAGGTAGCGGTCTCGCTCAGTACCGACTCCGCAATCAACGCCCTCCGCCGCTTCATCGCTCTACGCGGGTGCCCCACCGAATTGTGGAGTGACAACGCCACTGCCTTCAAAAGTTCCGACCGCGAATTAACTGAAGCACTACAAGAAGCTGCCGCCGCACGCCGCATTACCGAAGCGTTACAAGAGGCGGCCGCCGTGCGCCGCATCAGCTGGCGCTTCCCCTGCTCACGCTGCTAGCTGAGGTCGAGGCGACAGTAAATTCCCGCCCTCTGACCCACGTGGCAGTGGAACCCGATGACCCACCAGCGCTGACTCCCAATCACATACTGCTGGGGCCAGACTGCCACTCGGCCGCTCCCGGCACCTTCAGCGAGCACGATAGCAGCGCGCGCCAACACTGGCGGCGCGCTCAGCTACTCGCCGATACATTCTGGCTGCGCTGGGTACGCGAGTACTTACCCTTACTCCAGCACCGGCGGGCGGGAGCCCTTCAGCAGTGGAGTCAGCCCAGCCATCGGAGACGTGGTCATCTGCGACTCGAACCTCCCTCGCAACACATGGCCGCGAGGACGAGTGACGAGAACCTTCCCAGGAAAAGATGGAGTAGTACACGTGCTCGGCGACCGACCAAGAAGATCGTCGTGTTACCTACCAAGGGATCCCAAGACGACGGCGGGAGAAGCTCAGCAAGTTCGCGCGGCCGCCATATTTATATGCGCGCTCTATCCCCTCCCCTCTCCGCCTGTGTCTCGCCCCCCGCTCGGGTTCGTTTACTGTATTTCGAGACCAATATTAATCGTACAATATTGCGACCAAAGATTTTATAAATCACACCAATATTATAAATGCGAAAGTTTGTAAGTCTGTTTATTTGTTACCTTTTCACGTCTTAGTGCCCGTTGTTTGATCAGTAGTTAAAGATACTATTAGTCAAATTTTCTTTGTAATGCTTTAACTATTGTTATGTTTGCCGTAAAATTTAAATAATATGTATTAGTTTATTCAACTTAACCGCTAAACCGATTTAGATGAAATTCGGTATAAAGATAGTTAGAGTCCCGGGGAATCATACCGAGTGTGGCCGGTAATACGAGCAAAAAAATAAAACATAGATCGTACTCGTCAAACTGAACAACATCAGTTCAGCGACTTTTAAAAATAATGGAGTCTTTAGATTTTCCCTTTTTCATACAATGAATGGCTTCTTCTAAATCGCAGAATTCTCATCCCATGGTAATATAAAATACATCCACGTTCTTGTCTCCATAAAGAGGGAATTTCGAAGTCCAAGTAGGTATAAGTTCAGCTTTCTAGATCCGCAGGGTTTGGGTTGGAAGTTGATAAGTGAGTTAGCCAGTAATTTTTACATTTAATTATGCAAGAAGCTAAACTACTTAAAATTAAAAATAATTATTAGGTACTAGAATTGGTAATACAGTGTGACCTTTTCCCTCCGGTAGGTGCGTTCTGAATTTGACCACATATCTATCTACCTATTTGTCGTTATTTTTGTGAATAAAGACGAAAAAACTTATGTAATAGAACAAAATGTAAATAAATGTTATCTATTTTTTTGGTAGCAATAAATAACAACAATACAATATCTAATAACAAGAATGAAAACACTGACGACGCATTTATATTCATAAATATAATGACAACCACGTTTTAGAACGTGTCATTGTGCTTTTTTTCTCGGGTGTGTTTCCCAATCCCTTTTCATCATTTGATATCCTATTTTCTTCTTGTTTGTTCTGTATTTATTTTTGTAATTATAGACGCATTTAGAATCATTTCAGTAATCTGAAATGAGCTATATTATTACTAAATAAATGTTTAGTAATAAGAATAAAAATAACAGAATAATTAACAGATTTAAATATTAATTCAACAATGTATGAAGAACTTTCTTTGTGAACACGTCAATATTCAACGCTTACTTCCTCAACCTCGTATCTACCCGAAATGTATACAACAAATCAACACTATCGTAAGATGATTCTAAAGCAATATTGTGGCCAGATACGAGGTTGCGAAAGTAAGTGGTTGATATGTATTTTCAGGCGGCACCCGTTCACGATAACGTTCGAATTTCAAAAACTCTTTCCAGCCAAGAGGATAAAAAAGCGACTTTCCACTCAGATTTCGAAGGATAAAGACAGCTTTTTCGAGCTAGTGAGGTGAAAATATTATTTTTGAAAGTAGCTGAACTAATGTTGAGTATGATCTGTGTTTTAATTATTTGCTCATATTACAGGCCACACCCGGTATAGGTTTTATCCGGAAAATAGCGTAGTTCCCAGGGGATAGCGATAAACAAATTCGACGCGGACGGAGTCGCAGCAACAGCTAGTATTGTAGGTATATATTGCCACAGTTAGCTCGGAACCCTATCTGTGCATGGCTCACACTTGGTTAGTTTTTTATAGGAAATAAATCATGTGAATTTAGTGGATATAGTAGTGCTTTTAATGTCTGACAATGAGTCGCGCTTTTAAATGGACTAGTTCATAGTCTACTAAGTACTTTGGATACCGATGTCTTTTGAGCGTAAAACCATTTTAAATCCGATTTTACTGTGTGAAATAGTTATAGAAAGGCGCTCCAATTAGCTTGTGTTAGAAATTTTGCATAACTTTGGGGCGTTTCAATTTAAATCTTTTAATGATTTACAGTTTACGGCATCAGAAAATTTTCTAAATTTGTAATGCGGGATCATAATTCGTCCCATGCGACGAAAAAGGTTGTATGATAATAAATGACTAAATTGATTTTATTGTTTTGTTTTATTAAGCTATTCTCCAGCTTCATTTCTGTATATAAATTATTTCTCAAATCCAAGTACTTTTTGAGATTTGAACCCCTAAAAAAGTTCCATGTGATATGAACTCGACGTAGAAAGTATACATCTCGATAGAACTTTACACGCCGGTCGCCTCGCCCCGCGGAGTGGCGCGTGCGGGGTTCTATCGTCAGTCGTCACCGGTCTTCGCGGGAGATGACACGCTTTATTACTTTATGTTATTTTGGCACGTTTTCTTTGGTGTGGGTTTCTTTATAATTGTGTAGAACCATAAACTAAGACATCTGTACAACATGCGCGCGGGCTCGAATACTTTCCCGCTCGCACACTAACCTATCTCGCTCGGCGGCCCGATACACCCGAGCGCCTACGAAGGCTGCATTCGGAACTAATAAAAGGCGCTGCGCGGACGAGAGTGCAATCATTCAGCTAGTGGTCTAGCTTGAGAGACGGCCTCTGCTATCCTCAAGTAAAACCAACAAGTGGGTACGGGGTGAGACGGCCTCTGCTGTCCATTCCATAAACTCACAGTTGTATGCCTATACTTTAGCTAGGTTATTTAAGTAAAAGTAAGCCCTAAACCTGTTTTGTAAGTTTTCCTGAATAAACTTTCTGAACTGTCTTCCTGGCGCTTCATTCACCCTACAATCTGGCGCCCAACGTAAATAACGTAAATGACTAGACGTAAATAAAAGAACTTAAGCAAGAAGATAGCCAAGAAGAAACACATCAGATGGCGATTCAATTTACTCCTGAACAGTTTGAGGAGCTACTAAGTCGATTTTCCTCACATTCGACAAACAAACAAAAATTTTACCCGTTGTACACTTAATTACAACGGTGAACGCGACTATAACAAAGTAGATGAATTTATTACGGGTATATCAATTTATAAACAAATTGAGGGTATATCGATGAAGACGCAATAGCAGGTCTGCCGTTGTTATTAAAAGATATTGCGAGTACATGGTGGACGGGAATTCGCACAGAAATTAAAACCTGGCCAGCTGCATTAAGCCAATACGTTCGGCATTTGCTCCAAAAACTTCAACCGTATGAAGTATACCTACGGTTGTTCGAAGATCAACAAGGTGATTGTGAACCAATTGATAGCTTTTTGTGCAGAAAAAGGGCATTACTCGGGATGTTGCCGACTAAGCGTCATAAGGAAGAGGAACAAATAGACTTTGTGTACGGCTTATTAAAAATGGAGGTCAAAAAGAAAATAGCTAGATCAGACATCAAAGCTTTGCCGACATGATAGATAAGGCACGTCATCTCGAATCGCTGGAAAAAATGAAAAACCCCAACCGTCAACATCGAGAGAAACTGAAGCACCTTTTTCGAAGAAAAAACCCGGTATCAAATGTCTATTTTGCAAACGTAAAGGACACAATCATTGATCACTGCAGAATGCGATTGGCCCAGTTATCTAAAGTGGACGGGCAAAGTAGCACAACTACGGATGCTACTCAATCATCTATCACTACGCTGTCCAAGCCAGCAGCAACCATTACGTGCTATGGGTGTGGTACTCCAGGCGTATTCCGCAGTAATTGCCCAAATTGTAAAACTAAAGATAGCCCGCCAAAACCTGTGCAATTCTACGCATATTGTCCCACTGTTCAGAATATAGCGAAAGTACCGACCATAGAAATAGTATTCGATGGCAAAAAGGGCCACGCCCATATCGATACAGCTGCTCGGACAAGTATTGCCGGCAACAAACTGTACCAATTAATGAAGGAAGCGGGAGCGATTAGTACGAGTTACGAAACGCAAGTGAACCTAGCGGATGGATCATCCAAATGGATGGAGTTAATGTCAATCACCGTAGAAATCACTATGGGGAATAGAGTACTGCCAATCAATTTTACAGTATTTCCAGACGCAGATACTCGAACACTTTTGGGCATAGATTTCCTGCAGACTAACGGCATTATATTAGACCTGGGTCAAAGAGTGTGGAATTTTGCTGATCAACCAGACACAAAATACGAGTTCCTCCGTATTCAAAATGAACTTACAAGCACAAAAATCAAGAAAATAGATTTCATTGAACCAGAGAAGGATACTGCGAGTACGGGAGAATCGTTGCCTGATTTTTTGGCCTGGGCATCAAAATTGAAAATGTTGTCGCCAATTCCTGACACCGCCAGGATTGAGCCCAGCTCAAAACGACGAGTCATCTAAAGAGAAAGAATGGAAGCTGATGAGACTGGAAGCACCGCCTCCACCTGTCCGCCCCCGTGAACCACGTGGAATCGAAGACACATGTCCTAAAGATCCTCGTATAACTTATATCCCAATAAATCCTTTACAATTGTATTCGATGGATATTTCTTTACAACCCCATGAAGCTATGTACCTTTCAAAATCTGAAAAAGATCAACTAAATGAATTGTTAAATGAGTTTCATGACATTTTCAATAAACAAGGTGATCCTACACCTTTTGCTGAACATAAAATAGAAACTGGAAATCACAAACCAGTAGCATTAAAACCATATAGGCTCTCACCTATTAGACAAAACCAATTAAAAGAAAAATTAGGTGAAATGTTGGCAAATAATATAATTGAGGAGTGCGAAAGTCCCTGGGCAGCTCCAGTAGTATTAGTGCCTAAAGGTGACTCAGACATCAGAGTATGTATAGACTATAGAAAGTTGAATGCTATTACAACTCCTGATCGATACCCATTACCTCGTATAGATGATTTGCTCCAGCAAGCCAAGGCTATGCCATATATGACAACAATCGATTTACAGTCAGGTTATTGGCAAATCAAAATCGATGAAAATGACCAAAACAAATCTACTTTCGTGACCCCATTTGGCACATACCGTTTCAAAAGAATGCCCTTTTGGTATGAGAAATGCACCAAGCACATTTCAAAGGCTGATGGATAAATTCTGTCGTGAACTCAAAGCAGAATCAGTATTTGCATATCTGGACGATCTAATCTGTCGATCACCTAACTTCGAACAACACCTTAAAGATCTACAAGAAATATTTACGAGATTGAGGTACTACAAATTGAGAGCAAACAGAAACAAATGCAAATTCGCTTGTGCAATAATCAAATATTTGGGACACGTAATTACACCCGAGGGTATAAAAACAGATCCAGATAAGATAAAATCAATCAGTCAATTGTCGGCACCTAAAACTCTGAAACAATTGATTTCATTTTTACAAACTGCATCTTGGTATCGCCGGTTCATTAGAAACTTTGCGGAAGTTGCGAGACCCTTAACAAATCTAACAAAAAAGAGAATACAGTCTGGAAATGGGCACAACCACAAGAAACAGCATTTAATAGCTTAAAGAAAGCATTAACCACAGCACCTGTGCTAAAGCAACTGGACAGTAACCTACCATACATTATTAAAACGGATGCCAGCAGTTACGCTATTGGAGCAGCTTTGGTGCAGGGGGAGGGAGAGAAAGAACATCCCATTGAATATGCTAGTAGGCTACTTACACCAGCTGAACGTAATTACACAGTGACGGAAAAAGAAGCCTTAGCAATTGTATGGGCAGTAACCAAGTTCCGAGGTTATATAGAAGGCACCAAATTTTTAACTATCACTGATCATCAACCATTGAAGTGGTTATTGAATTTAAAATCACCTACCGGACGTCTTGCCCGGTGGGCTTTACAGTTACAACCATATGAATTTGAAATAAAATATACTCCAGGAAGAACTAATGTAGTAGCGGACAGTCTTTCTCGTCCCCCATGTGAGGATCATATTGAACCATGTGAAATCTGTCTCGTTGAAGTTGACCTTCCAAAGCGAGAAGAACAAAATATTAGAGATGAGCAAAGAAAAGATGAAAAACTCAATTCCATCATAGAAGCCTTAGAACACAAGGAAGAATCAGAAAACTACATTCAAACATCTAAAAGAGGATATCTTCTCCATAAAGGAGTGCTTTATCGATTCACCCCAGATCAAGAAGATGACAATGCAAAACTAATGATACCGCGCCATGAAATAACTAATGTAATTAAGCAGTTTCATGATACACAAGTAAGTGGCCACTATGGAGTAGACAGAACTACCAAACGAATAGAGAAAAACTTTTTTTGGACGGGTCTAAGAAAAGATGTATTGAAATATGTAAAAAGTTGCTTAGAATGCCAAAGATATAAACCAGCAAACCAAAAACCAGCAGGATTATTTCAATCAACAGCTAATAATCAACGCTTTGAGGTTTTATCTATTGATTTGTTTGGACCTCTACCTAAAGGACAAAAAAATGAAAAATGGATATTCATTGTAGAAGATACCGCATCACGATGGGTAAAATATTTGCATTGAGCGAAGCAACGACACAACAATGTGCAATACACTATTAAATGAAGTATTTCTACGTTATGGCTTACCACGCAAGATAACTAGTGACAATGGAACACAATTTATATCAGCAGTTATGCAACAGCTCACCTATTGTTTGGATATTCAGCATATTCTTAGTCCTGTATATCATCCAGAACCAAACGTGGTAGAACGGAAAAATAGAGACTTAAAAACTCAAATAGCTATCATGGTAAAAGACAAGCATAACAGATGGCCTGAAACCTTACCTGCAATTCGATTCGCCATGAACTCTGCATATAATAGGAGCACAAGCTTCACAGCAGCTTATCTAACATTTGGAAGAGAAATGAGGACTCCATTTGAAATTGCACATAATTTGAGCGATATCGTTGAGTCAGAGAATTTTGTATCAGAAATTTACACCACAGTTAAAAAATCTGGCTAAAGATTTATCTACAGCGAGAGAAAACACTGAAATAATGCAAGATAATAACAGAGATAGATCAAACCAAGAACCGACGACCTGATCCTGGTTACAAAATAGGAGACCTAGTTCTGGTTGAGACTCACCCAATAAGTCGCCAAGAAAGTGTTTTTTTCTGCTAAGCTTGCACCCCCCGTAGAGATGGTCCATACGTAATCATAAATAAAATGGGAAGTTCAATCTACGAAATTGCTAATGTAAACGAACCTAAGAAACCCATTGGAAAATATCACACATCTGCTATAACTCGATTTACAAAACGAGATGATAAGAATCCAGAGCCTGTCCTACCTATTAGACGACGGGGACGGCCGAAGAAACAGCAACTCGTTCCAGTTCCTGTACTGGTACTCTTACGGGACGTCAACGAGTACCAGAGGGGGAGAATGTAGAACCATAAACTAAGACATCTGTACAACATGCGCGCGGGCTCGAATACTTTCCCGCTCGCACAGTAACCTATCTCGCTCGGCGGCCCGATACACCCAGCGCCTACGAAGGCTGCATTCGGAACTAATAAAAGGCGCTGCGCGACGAGAGTGCATCATTCAGCTAGTGGCTAGCTTGAGAGACGGCCTCTGCTATCCTCAAGTAAAACCAACAAGTGGGTACGGGGTGAGACGGCCTCTGCTGTCATTCCATAAACTCACAGTTGTATGCCTATACTTTAGCTAGGTTTATTTAAGTAAAAGTAAGCCCTAACCTGTTTTTGTAAGTTTTCCTGAATAAACTTTCTGAACTGTCTTTCCTGGCGCTTCATTCACCCTACATTGTATGTTAATTTTGTGGGGCTGAATTTAACTCCTAATAAAACGGAATCGTCGCTCGAGACGATTATAAACTTGGCACTAGACCAACGAATCAACGAAGTACAAGTGAAATTAATGATTTAATTACAAATGGTCCAACAGAGGATAGTCATCATGGTTCAGAGAGACGTAATTAGCTATTTCTTCTATTTACAAAATAATAGTGGAGTGTGTTTTTATGTTTTTACGGTTTAAGTGCTTCTGCATTAGATTCCGGAGTAAAAGGTAGCATATTACCTCTTAGAACTTTATTATAGTAAATCAATATAAACCGGAAAAAAATATTCGTAACGTATTATGATCTAGCAATAAAAGTTTTTATATAGATTTCACGACAGAAAAAGTTTTAATAAGCACGATGTATATAGTTATGTACCATTAATCGATGGAAACTAGATAGAATTTCAGAGTTGTAAGAGCACTTGTAACCATTTACGCCGGAACAGACACGCGTTGTCGACTTCACTTGTGCATATGTCCCTTCTTCTACGGAACTCATTTAAGTTAACACCGTTTACGTCTCAAATTTTATTTTCTATTTATTTTTTGAATAAAAATATCATACATACATACATATACG